>NC_057810.1:218601560-218715441 GCF_018294505.1 Triticum aestivum | reverse complement strand
TGAGCACTGGGCTGCAGCTAAGCCCCCGAGTGAGAGGTTTGCTCTTCACTCGGTAGGATTTTCACGTTGTACTTGTGGCGAAGCTCAGAGGAGAGGGTTGCAGTCGACCTGCACCTCGTCCTCCTTACGACCGCACGTTGTATTTGTGGCGTAGCTCAAAGTAGAGGGTCGCAGTCGACCTGCACCTCATCCTCTTTGCGAGCGCACATTGTACTTATGGCGTAGCTCAGAGGAGAGGGTCGCAGTCGACCTGCACCTCATCCTCCTTGCGAGCGCATATTGTACTTATGGCGTAGCTCAGATGAGAGGGTCGCAGTCGACCTGCACCTCGTCCTCCTTGCGAGCGCACATTGTACTTATGGCGTAGCTCAGAGGAGAGGGTCGTAGTCGACCTGCACCTTGTCCTCTTTGCGAGCGCACATTGTACTTATGGCGTAGCTCAGAGGAGAGGGTCACAGTCGACCTGCACCTCGTCCTCCTTGCGAGCGCTCATTGTATTTGTGGCGTAGCTCAGAGGAGAGAGTTGCAGTCGACCTGCACCTCGTCCTCCTTGCGAGCGCACATTGTGCTTAGGCGAGTGTTTAAACTGCAGCTAAGCCCCCCGAGTGGGAGTCTGGCTCGCCACTCGGTAGGATTTTTATAACTTAGGCGAGTACTTGGACTGCAGCTAAGCCCCCGAGTGGAAGTCTGGCTTACCACTCGGTAGGATTTTTATAACTTAGGCGAGTACTTGGACTGTAGCTAAGCCCCCGAGTGGGAGTCTGGCTCACCACTCAATAGGATTTTATTTGAACTTAGGCGAAACGGATTCGCAGCTAAGCCTCCGAGTGGGAGTCTGGCTCACCACTCGGTAAGGATTTTTTTACAAACTTAGGCGAAACGGATTCGCGGCTAAGTCACCCACTGAGGGGAAAATTTTATTGGACAAATAAAAAGTGACAAAAATTATGGAGAAATTATGACACTATTATTTTGTAATCCATGAACTACAGAAGTACTTTATTACAACTCATCCGAGTGATAAACTTAAGTGTAAAATGGGCGGAGTAGTTCCGCGTTCCAAGCTCGGGGCTCGTCGATCTTGTGATCGACGTTGTAGAGACGGTACGCCCCGTTGTGGAGAACCTTAGTGACGATGAAGGGTCCTTCCCAAGAAGGAGCAAGCTTGTGTTGTTTCTGCTGATCCACTCGGAGAACTAAATCTCCTTCCTGGAAGGCTCGACCTCTCACATTTCTGGCGTGGAAGCGACGCAAGTCTTGTTGGTAGATGGTCGATCGGATCAGAGCCATCTCCCTTTCTTCTTCCAAAAGGTCGACTGCGTCCTGCCGTGCTTGTTCAGCTTCTGCTTCGTCGTAGAGTTCAACTCGAGGAGCATTGTGAAGAAGGTCACTTGGCAAGACTGCTTCAGCTCCGTAGACCAAGAAGAATGGAGTTCTTCCGATCGACCGATTGGGTGTGGTCCGCAGTCCCCAAAGCACCGAGGGAAGTTCGTCGACCCATGCTCCAGCCGCATGCTTGAGATCACGCATCAGTCGGGGTTTCAATCCTTTGAGGATCAGGCCATTGGCTCACTCTACCTGTCCATTCGACTGCAGATGGGCGACTGAAGCGTAGTCGACTCGTGTGCCTTGAGAGTTGCAGAAATCTCTGAATTCCTCCGAGTCAAAGTTCGACCCATTATCTGTAATGATGCTATGCGGGACTCCATATCTGAATATCAGTTCCCTGATGAAGCTAACAGCAGTACCGGCGTCAAGGTTCTTGATTGGCTTTGCCTCAATCCACTTGGTGAACTTGTCGACTGCCACCAGTACATGCGTGAAACCACTTCGACCTGTTCTCAAGGGACAGACCATGTCCAACCCCCATACTGCGAAAGGCCAGACGAGTGGAATGGTCTTCGGAGCTGACGCAGGCTTGTGTGACATATTTGAGTAGAACTGACATCCTTCGCACTTATCCACTATTTCCTTTGCCATCTCATTCGCCTTTGGCCAGTAAAATCCGGCTCGGTATGCTTTGGCCACGATGGTCCGAGAGGACGCATGATGACCACAGGTCCCCGAGTGGATATCATTGAGAATGATTCGACCTTCTTCCGGCGTTATGCACTTCTGACCAACTCCAGTCGCGCTTTCTCTATACAACTGTCCTCTGATAACGGTGAAGGCCTTGGATCGACGGGCGATCTGTCGAGCCTCTTCCTCATCCTCTGGGAGCTCTTTTCTCAGTATATACGCGATATATGGAATTGTCCAGTCGGGTGTGACTACCAAGATCTCCATAATCAAGTCGACCACTGCTGGGACTTCCACCACAGTCGGATCCGTGGCACTCTTGGGTTGCGGGGTTTCTTCAATGAAAGGGTCTTCCTTAACTGACGGAGTATGAATATGCTCCAAGAACACGTCACTCGGAATGGCTTCTCTCTTGGAACTTATCTTTGCTAGATCATCAGCTGCTTGATTTTTCAGTCGGGGTATATGATGGAGCTCTAACCCCTCAAACTTCTTTTCCAGCTTCCTCACTGCATTGCAGTATCCAGTCATGGATGGGCTTCTCACGTCCCACTCCTTCATCACTTGGTTGACCACTAAATCTGAATTGCCATAGACCATCAGGCGACGGACGCCGAGTGAAATGGCCATGCGTAATCCGTATAAGAGGGCCTCATACTCTGCCTCATTGTTGGAGGAATCAAAGTGAATCTGGAGCACATATCTGAGCTTATCTCCTCTGGTGGAAACCAGGACAACCCCAGCACCGGAACCATTCAACATCTTAGAGCCATCAAAGAACATGGTCCAATGCTCCGAGTGATCCTCAGTCGGCTGCTGTTGTTCAATCCACTCGGCGAGGAAATCAGCTATTGCCTGGGACTTAATGGCTTTCTTTGCCTCGAACTTGATATCAAGGGGAAGAAGTTCAATCGCCCATTTGGCCACTCGACCAGTTGCATCTCTGTTGTGCAGAATCTCTGAAAGTGGAGCATCGCTGACGACTGTGATGGAATGATCAGAGAAATAATGAGCAACCTTCTTCATGGTCATGTATATTCCATACACAAGCTTCTGATAATGAGGGTATCTCTGCTTGGATGGAGTCAAGACTTCAGACAAATAATACACTGGGCGCTGAACTTTGAAGGCTTTTCCTTCTTCTTCCCGCTCGACCGTAAGCACTGTACTGATGACTTGTCCTGTGGCTGCGATATAAAGCAACAGAGGCTCTTTGCTGATTGGAGCAGCAAGCACCGGCTGGGTGGAGAGCAGAGCTTTTAGCTCGGCAAACGCTGCATCAGCTTCTGGAGTCCACTCGAACTTGTCTGCCTTCTTCATCAGTCGGTAAAGAGGCAATGCCTTTTCACCGAGTCGTGAGATGAATCGACTTAATGCGGCCAAGCATCCAGTAAGCTTCTGGACATCGTGCACTCGCACAGGGCGTTTCATTCGGAGAATAGTGCCGATCTTCTCTGGATTAGCATCGATCCCTCGCTCGGAAACGAGAAAACCGAGTAACTTGCCACCAGGAACTCCGAATGTCCACTTTGATGGATTGAGCTTGATATCATACCTTCTGAGGTTGGCAAATGTTTCGGCGAGGTCAGTGAGCAGGTCGGAACCTTTTCGTGACTTGACGACGATATCATCCATATACGCTTCCACATTCCGACTGATTTGAGTGAGCAGACACTTCTGAATCATTCGCATAAATGTGGCTCCGGCATTCTTGAGGCCGAATGGCATGGTGATATAGCAGAAGCATCCGAATGGAGTGATGAAAGTTGTTTTTATCTCATCGGGTCCATACAGACAGATCTGATGGTACCCGGAATAGGCGTCTAGAAAAGACAATCTCTCGCATCCCGCGGTCGAGTCAACAATTTGATCAATGTGAGGGAGAGGAAAATGATCTTTCGGGCAGGCCCGATTGATGTGCTTGAAATCAATGCACATTCAGAGCGATTTGTCTTTCTTAGGAACCATGACGACATTAGCGAGCCACTCGGAGTGGTATATCTCTCGGATAAATCCTGCCGCCAACAGTCGAGCCACTTCCTCACCAATAGCCTTTCTCTTCTGGACGGCGGACCGCCGAAGATGCTCTTTAACTAGCTTTGCTGATGAGTTGACTCTAAGACGATGCTCAGCCAGTCCCCTGGGAACACCTGGCATGTCAGCTGGCTTCCATGCAAAAATGTCCCAGTTCTCACGGAGGAACTGGATGAGCGCTTCTTCCTATTTTGGGTCGAGTGTTGTGGAGATGTGGGTCGGGGATGCATTGGGGTCGGTTGGGTGAATATGGACAGGCTTCGTCTCACCGGACGACTGAAATGCAGATTCTATGGCGGGCTTCTTGGATCACAGCAAATCACTCGGATCTGCGCTTTGCTTATATTCTTCAAACTCGACCGCTGTCACCTGGGAATCGGCAATCTTTGAGCCCTTCTGAAAGCACTCTTCTGCTTTTTTCCGATCACCGGTGACAGTGATCACTCCTTTGGGGCCGGGCATCTTCAGTTTGAGGTACACGTAACATGGTCGAGCCATGAACCGTGCGTAAGCTGGCCTCCCCAAAATGGCGTGGTACGCGCTCTGAAAATCCACGACCTCAAACGTCAACTTCTCTTTGCGAAAATGTTTTGAATCACCAAACACCACATCCAGAGCTATTTGGCCGAGTGACTCGGCTTTCTTTCCTGGTATAACTCCATGAAAGCTCATGTTACTGGTGCTCAGTCGGGACATTGGAATGCCCATTCTTTTCTGTGTGTCTGCATACAACAAGTTCAGTCCACTACCACCGTCCATCAGCACTTTCGTCAGTCGAGTGCCTTCGACAACTGGGTCGACCACTAAAGCTTGCCTCCTGGGGGTGGCAATATGAGTCGGGTGATCAGACTAGTCGAATGTGATGGGTGTTTGGGACCATCTCAGATAACTTGGTTTCGCTGGGGCAACCATGTTCACCTCACGATTAATGACCTTTAGTCGGCTCTTGCTTTCCACATCTGCGAAGATCATCAGAGTGGAGTTGACATGCGGATATCCTTCCTCACTGTCCTCCTTGTCTTCGGCCTTGTCCGACTCCTTTTCCTTGTCCTTAGACTGTTTTCCTTGAAACTGCTGGATCAGGAGTCGACATTGGCGAGTGGTATGCTTTGGGTAAATGATATTGCCCTCTTCATCTTTCTTCGTGTGGATGTGACATGGCATATCCATCACGTCGTTCCCTTCTTTATCCTTCACCTTCTTAGGGTTCCAGGATCCTTTTGGTTTCCCTTTGAACTTTCCCTGAGTCACGACCAGAGCTTCCCCAGGAGCTGCTGGTTCAGCCTTCCGCTTCTGTTTCCGACTGGTGTTTCCCTTCTCCGACTGACTTGGCTTGTACTTGCCGCTTCGGAGTCGGTCTTCTTCTTCACGGTTGGCGTACTTTGTAGCAATCTCCATCATCCGACTTAGGGTCATGTCTCCGGTTCGACCAAATTTCAAACTCAATTCTCTGTTCTTGACACCATCCTTGAAGGCGCAGACTGCCTGATGGTCAGACACGTTCTCCACGGTATGATGCAAAGTGATCCATCTCTGAATATATTCTCTGAGAGTCTCATTCGTCTTCTGCACACAAACTTGCAGTTCTGTCAATCCAGCTGGTCGCTTGCAAGTTCCTTCAAATGTCCTGACGAACACTCGGGACAAATCTTCCCAAGTGTAAATGCTGCTAGGAGGCAACTGATTCAACCATGCTCGGGTAGAACCTTCCAACATGAGGGGCAAATGCTTCATGGCCACCTCGTCATTCCCACCACCAATCTGAACCGCCACTCGGTAGTCCTCAAGCCAAGTTTCAGGCTTAGACTCACCAGTGAACTTGCTGACTCCTGTTGCCAACCTGAAATTGGGGGGAATCACTGCGGCTCTGATAGCCCTGCTGAAACATTCTGGACCAGAAACATGCACTCGACTGCTTGTGGGCGCATCTCTGTCGGGTCCGCCCCGATGGGCTCTGTTTCGGTCGACCAAGCCTTGCACGATAATGGATCGCGCGTCGAAGCCTGGTTCTCGGGGGTCGACTAGAGCTCTTCGCCCCGTACTGAGTTGACGCCTGTCATCTTGCCGCCAAGGAGCGTAAGACCCATCCCTTGGAGGGGGAGTGGGCACTCGACGCCTATCATCACGATCGTGTCGGTCACCGTACTGGTCTTGCTGATTCTCGCGTCCTTCACGCCGCGGAGGCGATCTAGGACTGTGAGCCGACTGAACCGTATTCGCAGCGACGGATCGACTGTGAATTCTGTTGCGCGACTGCGACACGACTGAATTCTGGTCCCCTGCCGCCCGGAGCAAATCTCTAATCTGCATCAAGCCTCTGCCAGCTTCCGATTGAGAGGGCTGGATGGACTCTGCTATACGGGCCACAGCTGCTAAATTCTGGATTGGGGTTCGATATACCTGAGTCGGCGGGAAGAGTTGACGTTGATTGGCGTCGGGAACTCGTTGCCACGCGCGCTCGTCGAGTGCTCGCTGAAGGTTCTCCAGACGAGTGCGTTCAGCCAAATTGGCTAAACGAGCCTCCTCCAAGGCGCGAGCCTCAGGGGTTTCTCCCGCGATGGGAGTATGCAGGGCATCCATGTTCCTGTGGCGAAGCTCTTCCCTCTGCAGAGAGTCGAGTGGCTCAGGCTGGTACTCTTCGTGGTCTCGTGCGGGGTCGTCCCCGCCGCCTGCCCCGCCCTCGTGGGCGAAACCAGGGGGACTGCGAGGTCCGTTGACCATCAAGATTTCCGCCGCCGAATCACTGCTATCGCATTCGGATGCAGTCTCTATGGAGCCAGTCGACAGACCGAACAAGCCGTAGAGAGATTCGTCGGGCTCGATTGCCGCAACTTGGGCGGTGGCCGTCTGGCAAGCCACCGCGTGCCTCACCCACCGCTGAAGCCTCGACCGACCAGAGCGCTTGCGCTGGCGGGAGACCAGGAGGGTGGCCGTTAGGGGAGTCGACCGATACGGGGTCGACGGTTATCGCAGCAGAACGCCGCGGACACATGCGCGAAAATGCATCGCACCACGGACGGGGAGCGCATCAACGTCGAGTGGAGCCTCCTGGAGCCAAGCGGAGTCGTCGGCGATGAAGGTGATAGCGCCGAGACGGATCTCGCGACCCTCGACCAAAACTCCGGCAGCCACCATGATGAAAGTACTCGGAAGAATTGCAACTTCTCCAGAAAATCGCTAAAACACCTGCCCCACGGTGGGCGCCAACTGTCGTGGTTCTAAGTCTGACAGTAGAGTGGGGGTAGGTATGGAGAGGCAAGGTCCTAGCTATGGAGAGGTTGTAAACACAAGAGATGTACGAGTTCAGGCCCTTCTCGGAGGAAGTAAAAGCCCTACGTCTCGGAGCCCAGAGGCGGTCGAGTGGATTATGTGTATATGCGTTACAGGGGTGCGAACCCTTCTGCCTGTGGAGGGGGGTGGCTTATATAGAGTGCGCCAGGACCCCTGCCAGCCCACGTAATGAAGGGTTTAAAGTACATTAAGTCTGGGGCGTTACTGGTAACGCCCCACATAAAGTGTCTTAACTATCATAAAGTCTACTTAATTACAGACCGTTGCAGTGCAGAGTGCTTCTTGACCTTCTGGTGGTCGAGTGAGTCTTCACGGTCGAGTCCTCCAAGTTAGTCGAGTAGACTCCTCATAGGTCGACTAGAAGGTGATCTCTTCTAAGGGTGTCCTTGGGTAGGGTACTTAGATCAGGTCTATGACCCTACCCTAGGTACACGACTCCATCAGGGCCAGGGGGTTATATCGGGGCAGGGGGAGGTTTCTTCTCCCCCATACCCATTCGCTTCGCCCCCTCTCTCCTCTTCGTCTCTCCAGCAACTGTTCGCCGCGGGAGGGCTCCGGCGGATCTCCTTCTCCGGGGCGTCCCTCTCCATTCCTTTCGGTGGAGTCGATCCCCACCTCGTCCTCTTGCCATGGATGCCGGTATTGCCCTCGTTCCCTCTCTCTTCTTGTCTAGATTTCAAATCTAGCGTCTTAGGGGCAATAGTGGTTGCATCTCTAGATTTTTGGCTAAATCTAGGCTTGAGTAGGATGGAGAAGGCAACTAGACGGTTTGGATCAGTGATTTGTAGGATTATTTTTGAATTTGGTAGGACGGTAGTGCCGGTTCTGACCGTGGCAGTAGGAAACCGTTGTTTCCCTGCCTCGAGCGGTACTACCGCTCTCACTTGAGCGGTACTACCGCTTGGAGCGGTACTGCCGCCTCCAGGTCGCGGTACTACCGCTGCCTACCAAATTCCATCATGCTCTTGCCATTTAGTGATCCTTTTTGTTGAGTTTGGTGGCTTATGCTCGTTCTTTCTGGTTGTTTTGCGTGTTCTTGTGTTTGGTTCCAGGTGATGAACATCCTGAGCATCAAGCTCGCCGTGTCAACCCCGGTCGTGCCACGTCAAAGCGTTACCGCACATCTGAGTCAGCAGGAGGTTCCTCAAGTGCTCCACCTCCACCTCAACTCAAGAAGAAGTCTGCTGTCAAGCCAAAGCCAACGGGCAAAACCGTGCCTCAAATGAATGCCAAGGAGTTCTGGGCAAGACGTCGCCGCAACCCTTATGAGGCAGACCAAGAACCCACTTTGGTCAACCGTCTGTTCTGGAACATATTTCAGTTTGCCATATTCTTTGATGTGCTCAAGGCCAAGAAGAATCTCTATGTTGATGTGCGCTCCATCGACACGGACTATATGGAGAAGGATCCTGAGTACTTTGGTGAAGCTCTACAGATGTGCACTCAGCTGAACTTTCTCAGAATCATGCAATTCAACAAGGACTATGATGCAGATATTGTGGCTCAATTCTATGCCACTGTCCATCTAGGGACTGACGAGGACATGACTCTGACTTGGATGACCAATGGCAAGTTGCTTTCTGTCAAGTGGAAGGCATTCATGGAGTTACTTGGGGTGGAAGATCATGGGCTTGCGTCTCCTGTCGGCTTTCGCCCTCACCGCAACACAACCTCCACTCACAAGCAAGCTCTCTGGCCCTACTGCACGCTGAAGATCAACCCTGAGACTAAGAAGGAAACTTATGAGCTGCCTGCCTTTCTGGACATTCTTCACCGTGTCTTCCGTGAGACTCTTTTCCCTCGCATCAGGAATCTGGATATGGTTCATTCTTATCTCGTGGACATGCTTCTCTTCTGCCAGCGTGAGAAGGAAGAAAACACTGGCAAGTCCCTAGACATCTCTCATGTTATGTGGTCTGAGCTCTTATCTGCTATCTCCGAGCGCAAGTGCCCGATTTATGGTCCGTTTATCATGCTGCTTATTGAGAAGGCCTGGGATCATGTCTATCCCAAGGTTATGCTAGAAACTGGAGAGTTGGTGTCTCATGAGATCAAGCGTCTGAGGAAGGACAACTGGGGCACTCAGGTCCCTAAATCTGGGGGTACATCGTCTGCTGCTGCCATGGAGACCGAGGAGGAGGCTGAGGCTGAGGATGATGATGACTATGAGCCCTCTTGGGCAAAGAAGCTCAAGCTCAAGATGAAGAAATTGTTCTGCATGGAGTCTCATGGTCAGTACATGACTCATGTGGCTGAGAAGAAGGCCAGGGACGTCACAAGGAGCTCATGCGTCAGTTGGGTGCCACCGTTACCAGTGGTTCTGAGGACCAGCTTACTGAGGAGGAGTGGATTCAGCAGCACTGCCCGTGGACAGATTCTGATGCCGAGCAGTTCCCGACTGACGAGGACGGTGAAGATGATCCCGCTGGGATCTGATGTTCGCGACCCTTGCTATCACCTGGAGCCGTAGCAACACTCCCTCTCTTTTTGGTGTCTCGATGCCAAAGGGGGAGAGAGTTTAGGGATTTGTGCCGTTGTCTTTGTCTGTTTCGCGAGTGTGTCTTCTTTGTGGTGTGTTTTCTCGCCATTTGCTTTGTTTGGTTTTGTGTCAGTGAGACCTAAGTTCCAAACATATGGTGTGAGACATATGCTACCTTATCTTTAGATTATCATTATCTATGTCTATCTAGTCCTTCGGTATCTTATGAGTTGCTTGCGTATCCTGTTATACTTTGCTCTCATATTTCCTGCTTAGGTTGTTGGTCTCTAAAATGTAGGGGGGTGCGTTGATCCTAGTATGTGTGCCGTGCAGTCCAAAGCACTTATCTAGATAGCACACATCTAGGGGAGCCCATCTACATTTTAGTGTTGTGGGGATTGCGCATGTCATATGTCTTTTTCCCATTGTGCAAATCCCGTATTGTCATCAGTCCACCAAAAAGGGGGAGATTGTAAGGGCATATTTATCCCTAAGGTGTTTTGGTGATTGATGACAATGCTTTTGCGGACTAATCATGTGCGTTAAGTTTTTCAGAGATTCATCCTTTGGCACGAGAAGATTCCCTCCCCTCGGTGTTTTATTCAAGACGGTGTAGCTCTTTCGTTTCTATGTTGGTGGACTAGTTTCGTAGGAGTCTCCGTACTATCAAGAGGGGATCCGCTTTGGTAAGGCTAGGGTGGAATCAACACGTACACATCTTTATCGCACCCGTTGTTCCTTTCCGCTTCAATGGAGTTCCCTTTCCTCTCCTAGCTTGCTCTGACTGGTCCCAGCGGTAGTACCCCGGTCCTGAGTGGTAGTACCGCTGAAGCACATCAAGCGGTAGTACCGCTCCTCAAGAGGTAGTACCGCTTGCTGTCTTCGGCCGTAGTACCGCTGAGGCTCCGGGCTACTACCGCCTCGACTCGAGGCCTCTGTTTTTTGTGTCGGGTTGTGCAGTACTAGTTGCAGCAGTAGTGGCGGTAGTACCGCCCTTACCTCTGCGGTAGTACCGCTCTGGGCCCAGGTCCTTGCTATCCTTGCGTGCGCGGCAGTACCGCTGGGAGGGAACGGTAGTACCGCTGGCTCGGCGGTAGTAGCGCCCGCCCAAGCGGTAGTACCGCTCTATGCGTGGCTGCTTGGGGGGTAACGGTTGGATTGTTCCCCCACTATATAAAGGGGTCTTCTTCCCCAAAGTTGACCTACCTCTTCCCCCAAAAGCTCCATTGTTTCTCCAAGCTCCATTTTTGCCCGATCTCTCTCCCTAGCCAATCAAACTTGTTGATTTGCTCGGGATAGGTTGAGAAGGCCCCGATCTACACTTTCACCAAGAGAAATTTGATTCCCCCACAAATCCCTAGCAGATCTTATTACTCTTGGGTGTTTGAGCACCCTAGACGGTTGAGGTCACCTCGGAGCCATAGTCCATTGTGGTGAAGCTTCGTGGTGTCGTTGGGAGCCTCCAATTAAGTTGTGGAGATAGCCCCAACCTTGTTTGTAAAGGTTCGGTCGCCGCCTTCAAGGGCACCAATAGTAGAATCACGGCATCTCGCATTGTGTGAGGGCGTGAGGAGAATACGGTGGCCCTAGTGGCTTCTTGGGGAGCATTGTGCCTCCACACCGCTCTAACGGAGACGTACTTCCCTTTAAAAGGAAGGAACTTCAGTAACACATCCTCGTCTCCATCGGCTCCACTCTTGGTTATCTCGCGCCTTTACTTGTGCAAGCTATTTGTGTTGTATCCCTTGCTTGCTTGTGCACTTATTGTTGTTGCATCATATAGGTTGTTCACCTAGTTGCATATTTAGACAACCTACTTTGATGCAAAGTTTAATTTGGTAAAGAAAAGCTAAAAATTGTTAGTTGCCTATTCACCCCCCCCCTCTAGTCAACTACATCGATCCTTTCAGCGGCGAGCTCTTTGCCGATGGAGGTTTCTTTGCCCTATTTAGGGTTCTTTGGCGAGGGGAAAACTTTCTGTGATTTCTTTTCAACCTAAAAAATCTAACCCAATCTGGCTGATACCATTGTTATATCCATGGGATCGGGTAGGCTAGATCAATCTGGTAGACCTACCTTCTTGTGGCTCGAGGAAGTCCCGGTGCCGGACATGGTGATGGTGGCCGGTGATGGCAGCGAGTAGTGGTGGCGGTGCTTCCCATCAGCACTGCACTAACCCTAGATCGGTAGGGGATGTAGGTGGGGTGTACGGCGTCGCGACGAACCTCGTGTTGCGAGTCGCGGCCCCCACCTTTTTATATAGTGCAGGTGACAGGGGCTCGTCAACCATAGTGGGTTGAGCGCCCCCGATCAGGGCACAGACCTAAGGGCCCGTTGGGCCGTTGGGCCCACATGATGGAGATCATCCTAACACAATCATCTCCCAAAGAGTAGCAAATTCCTGGATATGGGTCAAAGTGAGTCCCTGCGAAGTGTTATTTGACTGATCCAGAAGTTGTTGTCAAGGGTCCTGCTAACCACACACACCTTCTTTCTGGAGATTTCAAAAAATTTGGGCGCAATGTCTTTGGGCCGAAGGCCATTCAGCCATGAAGATTCCCAGAATTTACACCGATGTGGCCGCCGCAAAAAGATCTTTGTCGCTGTCAGAACATGGCATTTCCATTCCCACCCAAGTCTTGGGGGGGTCAGCCCAGTCGAATCAGAGGCAACATAGTCGAAGGGCGGCCGCAAACTTCTCCAGATTGTGCACACCCAAACCCCCAGATATCTTGGGTTTACAGACAGGGTCTCTCTTCTTGTTCAGTACGATTGGATGTGTATAGTGTTGTAGGAAAAATGGATGTGTATAGTGGGAAATGAAATCAAAATAGACGAAAGCAGACTGTTAGGTACTTCCCCCGTTTCAAAAATATTTGAAATTCTATATTTGTCCCAAGTCAAACTTCTTTCAATTTGACCAACTTTATACAAAAAAATATATATTAAGTACATACAATCTACTCCCTCCGTTCCAAATTACTCGTCGCTGAAATGGATGTATCTAGAACTAAAATACATCTAGATACATCCATACGTGCGACAAGTAGTTCGGAACGGAGGGAGTAGTATGGAAGCTACGGCGGAAACAGTTCGCCAGAATTTTTAAAAAATGTGGAGGAGAATTGAGTTGATTTTGTTTTTGAGGAAATGGATTTCTTTAGGGAAGTTTGAGGAAATGGATTGTGAGTTGAACTAGTTAAACTTTTTTTTTAGGGGAGATTGAGTTGAACTTAATGGACAGTATCTACTGGGCCGAAATGCAATGTAACGAGCGGGCTTGAATACATAGGCCTAATATTTCTCTGGGCCCAACACGAGGCTTCTCTCCTCGACCCCCAAGTTGCGAGACAGTATTGTCTCAAAAAAAAAAGTTGCGAGACAGTAGAGGGCGAAAGGCGGTGTGTGTTCTGTTCTGTGCCGAGGAGACGCCGGCGGCGACCACGATGGGCGGCGGCGAGGGCAAGTCGAGGAAGCGCCGCTCTTCCCCCTCCTCAGGTACCTGAAACTATCCAATTGCTTCTCGCTCCAGTCGACCCCTCTGTTTCCGCGCCGTGCTGATTCCTCTCCTTGCTCTGCCTGTCGATTCGCTGGCCCAGGGGAGGAAGAGGAGCGGGAGCGGAAGAAGAGGCGGGACAAGAAGGAGAGCAGGAGGAGCGGCCGAGACGGCAGGGGCAGCGACGAGGAGGAGGAGAAGCGGAGGAGGAAGAAGAAGCACGGCGACAGGGGCAAAGACAAAGGTAGGGTTCTTGTTTTGCTCCTAGGGCCTGCATTTTTCCTGTCTCTCTAATTGAGTGAAATCATCCTTAGCTTGGTTCCTTGTGCCATTGTGTGATATCTTAAATTGAGCTAGAGAATGGGCAATACCATTGAGTGACCGTTCAATCTTCACAAGCTTCACCTATGAGAACAGAGGATCAGGCCCTCCTTTAAACCATGAACACAATCCATCAACTCGGCCTCTTCAGCGCTCCGAAAATTCTCATCGACGCTAGCAGAAGCACCAACCAAATCAAAACTAGCATCGACGCTTATTTATGCCTGAACAAAAGAAGGTGAGGTTGATGTCCTGACCTCACAAGTCACAAGTGATTGATTATTGGCCCTCTGATCAGGCAAGCAATGGTGGTGGATAGGAGATTTACCTTTTGGATTATTATAGGAAGAAGAGCGCCAAGGCAGTCCCAGTAAGCAACATAATTTTGGCTTGCCATCATCGAAAATAATATCATTCCTGAGATGCCATGCTCTCCATAGGAGGAATAAAATCTTAGCTGTGTATCTGATCATCTACTTGGGCAAGATACAAAAAAGAAAAAACCAATCCCGACCACTTTTCACAAAAAAAATCTTTAGGCCGTAAATTCCAAACAGTCTTAAAACCAAACCGAACAGCATGAGGTTTAGTGTGATCAATCACCGCATGATAACCGCCCCACCTACCAAACCAAAAATATCGTGAATTGCGTTTGTATCCATATTATTCTCCACCAATTTCAATAGCAAGTTATAGATTCATTTGTTTGATTGTGATCATTTAACTATAGTGCTAGGTTCATTTGATGATGATGTGTACGTGACTGTGTATTTGTTTGTCTTGACAGAGAGGGATTCGAAGGAGAGGCGTTCCAAGGAGAAGGATAAGAGCAAACGAAAAGACAAGGACGTTGTGAGTTCTCTTGACGGTTGTTTAGAGTATCAACCACAGTAGTTTGTCTATGATCAATATAAGAGTTCTGGACCTTTTAGCTCTTCGGTAGCACTTTTTGTTGTTGTTGCAAAGGTCTGATAATATAGGACGGACAATGGCCCTAAATAGAACCACATGAAGTAGGGTTGAACAAATATGTCTTGGCAAAACCATTCGGAAGCACATCTTGTAGGCTTAAGTAAGCTAATTACCTTTGAATCCATGCAACCAACCTGGCAAAACTGTCCAGACCATGTTTTTAAGGGGTCTTTGAAGCACTCTTAAAACTGAACCTGCCCCTTTCGAGGTAAATATTTCAGGCTAAGATATTGCAAATTTCTTCAGTGTGATAACTGATATGCAAGTCTGTTGTATTGTGCTGGACAATGGAGTTCCATAGAAACTTGGCAGACTATATTTCACATCTAAAGGCTGAATAGCAAAGTAAGATATATTGATGTCATTGAACTAAAATAGTGATGGTAATTTAGGTGCTCTATTTTATTTTTTTGGACAGTTATTGCCTTATCCCCTGCAATTTTTACACCTGTAATGAAAGGATTGTAGTATATACACCCCTGAAGTGATCTTGAGGACCATAATTTGTGTACCTAGAGTATAATGTTAGTTGCATCTCATCTATGTATTATGTAATTCAGCAAAAGTAGTAGTAGGTTGTTAAGAAAGAAGTGCGGCACCATATGTATTTGGAATGACTAGTTAGTGATTGAACTTGCTTGTTCTTCTCCTGCCTTTCTCATGTTCTGATGCCTCTCATTTTCAGCCATTGCTAAAACAGGACATCAAAGAAATATCCAAGGACGACTACTTTGCTAAGAACAACGAGTTCGCAACCTGGTTGAAGGAAGAGAAGGGCAAATATTTCTCCGACCTTTCTTCAGAGTCTGCCCGTGATATCTTCCTCAAGTTCGTGAAACAATGGAACAAGGGGAAGCTGCCATCGCAATACTACGAGGGCATCACCACTGGGCCCCGATCAGCGCACAACTGGAACATCAAGAAGGCATGAGAAGGCTCGTCTTCCTTGTGGTCTGCAGTTGGGGTGCCTTGCATTGTGCGGTTTCTTGACGAAACTGCTATACCAAATGCTTGTGCCACTTATTCCATCTTTTAGGTTTCTGATCTAAACCTGGATGAACAATAGTTTGGTATCGCTGTGTTTAGCATTGATGTTAGTCCTATTGCCAACGTTCAGTGAAAAGATTCTAGCAAACTTGTTGCTGTTATTCGGTGATTAGCCCCACCACTACATGTCCATGTTCTTCTGCCTTTTTTGATGGGTCTTCTGTATAACTTGGATAATCTTGCTGTAAACTGAAGACTTTCAATGTTACGAATTAGTCTGCCGTATTTCGGAATCACCACTTTGGCAGCATGTAAACTGATTTTGAAGAGTTTGCTAATGTTATGAATTAGTCTGCAGTATTTCAGCATCGCCACTTTGGCAGCAGTCCAGTCTGTTAAGGCAGTATACTGATCCTATTGCAAATTCCTCCAGAAAAACTGCAGCCAGATACCAGGGCGAAAACTACTCCCTCCATTCCATAATGTAGTGCGTCCACACATAAATCATTTTACTGAAAAATCATACCGTTGAAAACTTCTTTCGAATACGAATTCAAAGTTATCTGTGATGCTCCCGCCGCAATCGCCCATGTTGGTTAAATTTATGGTCAAAGTTAAATCTAGAAAACCATGGGCACACTACACTATGAAAAGGAGGGAGTATCTACTATCATCAGAATGCACAGAGAATTTTGATACGAGTTAATCAGAACAGAGCTTAAATCAGAGACGAAACCATGGCAACGAAACAAAGGAACTCGAGTGATATACAGATTTTGGATCTCGCAAGCCCTTGTAGGGTAGGCAAATGCCATTTATTCCATGTTTTGATCCTTTCTGGGCTGAGAAAGCAGGTGGTACAAAGTGCCCAACAGCACATGACAAACACCTATGAGTGTCGAAGCGCAGACCCTCTTTCAGAAGCCACCATGCTTAATGCTTGCTGTCCTCTTCCTCGCAGAATTTCGAGTACTTCTTGTGGTCCATCAGTGAGTTGAGCTCACCTGCATCGCTGACCTTGACCTTGATGATCCAGCCGCCCGCATATGGATCTCCATTGACCTGTGTTGAAAAAAATAAAACAGCCAGCATACCGGTCATACAACACTTCAATCCTTGACAATGGATTCCTCCAGTAAGGCTAAGCTGAAACGTACCAATGCTGGTTTCTCTAGTAGTTCATCATTCACTGCAATGACCTCTCCAGACACCGGCGAGTTGATGTCGCTGGTTGCCTTCACACTTTCAACAGCACCAAAGTTGGTTCCCTGGGAGACAGAGGCGCCAACTTCTGGCAGCTCCACATACACAACATCACCCAAATGGTCCTGAAAGCCCAAAAACAGCTCTATTATGGCATGTGATGAAAGGCTGCTTATACATATGCATCGAGTGAAGCATTTAATGGTCTAACATATGACAGATCTAACACATGAATTGGTTCAGAGAGATTGAATGTATAAACATATGAACCTGGGCATGGTCTGTAATCCCAACGATTGCGGAATCACCATCAACCTTGACCCATTCATGGGTTTCAGCATACTTCAGATCCTTCAGCACTGGAAAAGGGCAAAACCACAAAGATGCGTGTCATAACGTGTACTACACATTGAAATGGCATTAATCAGAAATGCAGTTTAACAATGTGCATATAAAGAGTTCCAAAGCCACTGCAACTAATGCAGTAGTTCCCTCATAACCACTACAAGTACTGTCCACCCTGAAATATGCACAGAACACAGATGCCTGCTAATGTAAAGAACTTTTTCTTGGGATCATTCCATCAGTTTCTCTGCTTCACACTATTGCATATGATTGTGCGTCAACAAACTCTTGTAGACTGTAGGTCCCAATGCGGCTGGGTTTTCTCCAAACAGCTTTTGCGAGCCTATTGCAGAAACTTTTGACTAAATCATGGGGTCCCAAACCATTTTGCATGTATTTCATCAACTTTCACACTACATAGTTTTCAAATGCATCAAACAAACATCGCATCATGCCATCAAAAGAAATAACATCACATCAACAAAATAAAAACCAGGTTGCGCCTTCTGCGATGACATCGGCCTACTGACCTACGGCTATCACTGAACCTCAAGAACCATCACCGTACTAAAATTGGTATACAGGACTAAAAAAATCCAAGGCAGAAATGTTGAACTTTACCACCTAACCTAATCAGGCAAAAGCAGAGCGGCAGGAAAGATCCTTTTTACAGTGAAGATAAAACCTGCCACCGGGAAAGGATCAAAACAACCAGAACAAACTCGGCGGCATTACACCCCGTTCTGCAAATATCTCCGACGCGTGAACAGAGTCACTGCCGAAATCACCGGTAAAAAACTAGTAAAACGGATCGACCAACGACAAATCCTACCACCCAAAATTAGCGGGACGCAGAGGACAAGATCGCGCCGTTCTAGCACCAACGAAGTGTGATCCCGGGACGCGCGCGGCGCGACACACGAGACGCACGCGTGAAACAGGCAGGCACGGGCGCAAAGGTGGCCGCGGAGAGGGAGAGGGGGAGGGGAGGTACCGGTGGAGAAGGCCCTGGGGAAGGCGGAGATCTTGAGGTAGGAGGCGGCGCGGGAGGCCCAGAGCGATCTGGAGGCGGCCATGGCCATGATCACGCGACGGGGGAGGAGGAGGGGATCGCTCGCTCGGCGCCGCCTCCTCTGTTTCTCTCGCGCACCGAGTTCCTGGGTTTGGTGGTGGTTTCTCTTCCAACTTTTTCTGAAAAAATACAGGGGCGGAGACGAGAAGTAGGTGGTGGTGCCGGGCAAAAATGTAGTAGAAGTGTTTCGTGGTAGGTTTTTGGGCCCTCCTGGGCCTTTTCATACTTCCCCTTTTTTTCCTCTTCTAAAATATTTCCTGGTATTTCTCAACAAAAATAAATACTGGTTCTTTAAAAACACACAATTTCCTGGCAAACTGAAATAAAATTTTCAGCTATTATTCATTCCGGGAGAATTTTTAGAAGATCAAGACAGCAAAAGTGCTGAGTAGGCACTGCAACAAATTTGCATAAATATCGACTTGGGCAGGGGTGAAAACACAAGATCACATATCCTGCTAACTGAGTGCCTAACCACTACTGTGATCTCTCGCGCTACAGCAACCAAGCGCCAGTGTGGTGCTTAAGAATTAATTATTGGTCCCTGATAATGTAGTCACCAAACAACTTTGGAGCCTGGAGGACTGGTTTTTCCAGCTAACCCACGGAAAGATTCTTACCACCACTCGACTTGGGGTGTGGGTTCTTGCTTTTGGGGTGGTTGATGATCGATGGGTCTGGATTTGGTTGGGGCATCGTTATGCGTAAACAATCACCAAGGCGCAACATGCTCTCTGACTCCGATCAGACTTGCCATGAGCGGTGGTTGGTGGCCGATGCGGACAAACGAACAAACAGCGGCGCTGCAGGCAGCAGCAGCAGCAGCAGTTGGTGAGGGGATCTTTGGGCTCTCCACTTCTGATCAGGACGCAAGGTGTTCGCAGCAAGGGATTCAAACTTTTCGGAAACATGAAATAGTTTAGTTTCTGTGAAAAATAGAGAAAACAATGTTTGAACAGTAATCTAGGTGCTTTCAGTTGCTTGGTCTGTTTGAACAGTAGAGGGAAAACATATTAGGACCACGGGAAAAAAAATGATGGCAGTATAGCTTAATTAAATAAATGGAGCAAAGGAATAATAACATAGGAGTAGTACATAATATATCTCTGATCTTGGACTGAAATGCTAGCTTGCCTCGATTAGCTACCAACCCATGCCTCGCCGGCCACTGGCCCCTCTCCACCCTCCCCTCTCCCTCACCGTCGAGGATCTCTGCCGGACGAAGCCCGGTCAGTGCCGGCGATGACGGGGCCTCCCTTGGACGCGGTTCCCCTGCATTCCTAGCGGCCGCGCGGCTCCTGTCCAGTGATGCTCCTGGTGGCGTGGTGCTGCAAGGCGTCAGCGCCGGTGCTGCTCCTGTCCGAGCGTGATGGGGTGCTCTGCCTGGTGGTGCGCCCTGGTTGCCCGGTGGCTTGCAGCGACAGGAGGGGCTGCCAATCCCCCTGATCTGGATCTGGACCTGGATCAAGGTGGCTTGGTGGAGCTCAGCCCATGCCTGCGATCGGGCGACGGCTGGCTAGATCGAGGCGGCGTGGGGACCTGCTGCCGTGACAATAAAGGTGGCGGTCCTCGTGCTCCAATTGCATCATGGCAACATCCCGCATGATGGGTCCTCATTGATCTGGTCATCGAATGTTCCGAAACTACCATCGGAGATCCTGCCCAAGATATTGTGATCAGATAGAATTTGGTTGTGCACGTCCATTTTCAACCTACGAGGTTCCATGAGGGCGTAACACGAAGCTCTGTTGTCTGTTGACATCATGGGACATGTCGGCTTCTCAATTTCTATGGTGCAGACATATGTGGAGAAGGCAACGGTGGCTGAGATCAGAGGATCAATTAGACGGATGGGGCCATTGAGGCGATGGAGTCAGCCAGGTGTTTGATAACTCTCAGGAGCAGAAGTGTCAAGTGGGGGCGGCAGCACTAGAGGAATTCTTTTTTGATGGTGCTCCTCGTGTGCCGAGCCAGGACTTTCAGGATGAAAATATGTCTCGCCTTCATTGGTTGTGCCTGGCAATTACCTTGCTGGAGGAATTGTTTTGAGAGTTCGGACTTCTCCAGGGTGAAAACCTAAGATCTTGTATCGGGCGACGACGACGCTTGTGCATTGTTGTGGGCCGCGCGCTGGGCCCAGGCAGAGCGTCGCCTTCTTGGTGGTGTTGCTTTTGGAGATTTTTTTTATGTTTTCCTGGTGTTGTATTTGGTGGTGGTTCGTATGCGGCTGCTGGAAGGAGTCGATCACTATGGCGGGACCTTTGTTTTTTCCTTTCTTTCTATTTTTTCCTTTGGATGTGTGCATCCGGGATATCTTTGCGACATCTTGTAGGTGCAGAGACCTCTGTTGGAAAAGGTAGTGCCTAAGGAGGTCCTTAGGCAACGCTTAGACGCTAGGTGATGGACAAACGCCTTGCCTAGGGCATAAATGAAAGTCTAGTCACGACAAACAAGAAATTTTCTACCCAAGAGAGAAATCATGCCATGCTACACTTATATGCTAAACCGGCCATATTCCAATGGTGGGAGTTTGTAGTTAACTTATTTATATGCCCTTAATTTATATTAGTACACATATAATAACCACAGATACACCTTGACAGTAAAACCAATATTACGGCTTAGGCCGCGCCTAGGGCGCTTAGAGCATCTCTAGCAGACCCCGTATAATGTCGACCCGCAAAATACGTTTACAGTTTGCTGTAGATGTGATTTGCGGGGCGAATCCGTGCGCTGCAAATCAGACCTCGTATATGAAACTATAAATTAAAAAGAAACATTCGCGGGAGAAACTTGCAACGACAGTGATCATATATAGTTCATCATCATACATAGTTCATCTATATCGTACTACATTGTACTACTAGGGGGGAATCTGCGGGCCCGAGCCTATGCTACCAAAATCGACAAGATCGCGGCGGCAATGATGTGGCGGAGTCGAGCTCGATGAAGACCTTGGCCTGCTCTTCATGACGCGCAGGTTCGCCTCCTTGAACGCATGCGCCTGCGACGCCCTGATGTCTACTACACAACCTTCTTCTTGTAGACGTTGTTGGGCCTCCAAGTGTAGAGTTTTGTGGGACAGTAGCAAATTTCACTCAAGTGGATGACTTAAGGTTTATCAATTAGTGGGAGACGTAGGATGAAGATGGTCTCTCTCAAGCAACCCTGCAACCAAATAATAAAGAGTCGCTTGTGTCCCCAACACACCCAATACAATGGTAAATTGTATAGGTGCACTAGTTCGGCGAAGAGATGGTGATACAAGTGTAATATAAATGGTAGATATAGGTTTTTGTAATCTGAAAATATAAAAACAGTAAGGTAACTAGTAATAAAAGTGAGCGAAAACGTTATTGCAATGCTAGGAAACAAGACCTAGGGTTCATACTTTCACTAGTGCAAGTTCTCTCAACAATAATAACATAATTGGATCATATAACAATCCCTCAACATGCAACAAAGAGTCACTCCAAAGTCACTAATAGCGGAGAACAAACGAAGAGATTATTGTAGGGTATGAAACCACCTCAAAGTTATTCTTTCCAATCAATCCATTGGGCTATTCCTATAAGTGTCACAAACAGCCCTAGAGTTCATAGTAAAATAACACCTTAAGACACAAATCAACCAAAACCCTAATGTCACCTAGATACTCCAATGTCACCACAAGTATCCGCGGGTATGATTATACGATATGCATCACACAATCTTAGATTCATCTATTCAACCAACACAAAGAACTTCAAAGAGTGCCCCAAAGTTTCTACCGGAGAGTCAAGACGAAAACGTGTGCCAACCCCTATGCATAAGTTCACAAGGTCACGGAACCCGCAAGTTGATCACCAAAACATACATCAAGTGGATCAATAGAATACCCCATTGTCACCACGGGTATCCCACGCAAGACATACATCAAGTGTTCTCAAATCCTTAAAGACTCAATCTGATAAGATAACTTCAAAGGGAAAACTCAATCCATTACAAGAAGGTAGAGGGGTAGAAACATCATAAGATCCAACTATAATAGCAAAGCTCGCGGTACATCAGGATTGTGTCATATCAAGAACACGAGAGAGAGAGAGAGAGATCAAACACATAGCTACTAGTACATACCCTCAGCCCCGAGGGTGAACTACTCCCTCCTCGTCATGGAGAGTGCCGGGATGATGAAGATGGCCACCGGTGATGGATCCCCCCTCCGGCAGAGTGCCAGAAAAGGGTCCCGATTGATTTTTGGTGGCTACAGAGGCTTGCAGCGGCGGAACTCCCGATCTAGGTTTCTTTTCGGGGTTTATGTATTTATAGGATTTTTTGGCGTCGATCTCACGTCAGGGGGTCTCCGAGTCATCCACGAGATAGGGGGCGCACCCTCCACCCTCATGGATGGCTCGGGACTCTTCTGGACCAACTCTTTTACTTCGGGGGCTTCTTTTGGTCCATAAAAAATGATCAAAAATTGGCACATAAATTGGACTCCGTTTGGTATTCCTTTTCTGTAAAACTCAAAAACAAGGAAAAAAACAGAAACTGGCACTGGGCTCTAGGTTAATAGGTTAGTCCCAAAAATCATATAAAATAGCATATAAATGCATATAAAACATCCTAGATGGATAATATAATAGCATGGAACAATAAAAAATTATAAATACGTTGGAGACGTATCAAGCATCCCCAAGCTTAATTCCTGCTCGTCCTCGAGTAGGTAAATGATAAAAACAGAATTTTTGATGTGAAATGCTACCTAACATATTTGTCAATGTAATTTTCTTTATTGTGGCATGAATGTTCAGATCTGGAAGATTCAAGACAAAAGTTTAATATTGACATAAAAATAATAATACTTCAAGCATACTAACAAAGCAATTATGTCTTCTCAAAATAACATGGCCAAAGAAATCTCATCTACACAAAATCATATAGTTTGGCTATGCTCCATCTTCATCACACAAAATATTCAAATCATGCACAACCCCGGTTTCAGCCAAGCAATTGTTTCATACTCTAGTATTCTCAAACTTTTTCAACTTTCACGCAATACATGAGCGTGAGCCATGGACATAGCACTATAGGTGGAATAGAATGATGGTTGTGGAGAAGACAAAAAAGAGGAGATAGTCTCACATCAACTAGGTGAAGGAAATATGCCCTAGAGGCAATAATAAAGTTATTATTTATTTCCTTATATCATGATAAATGTTTATTATTCATGCTAGAATTGTATTAACCGGAAACATAATACATGTGTGAATACATAGACAAACATAGTGTCACTAGTATGCCTCTACTTGACCAGCTCGTTAATCAAAGATGGTTAAGTTTCCTAACCATAGACATGAGTTGTCATTTGATTAACGGGATCACATCATTAGGAGAATGATGTGATTGACTTGACCCATTCCATTAGCTTAGCACTTGATCGTTTAGTATGTTGCTATTGCTTTCTTCATGACTTATACACGTTCCTATAACTATGAGATCATGAAACTCCCGTTTACCGGAGGAACACTTTGTGTGCTATCAAACGTCACAACGTAACTGGGTGATTATAAAGGTGCTCTACAGGTGTCTCCAAAGGTACTTGTTGAGTTGACGTATTTCGAGATTAGGATTTGTCACTCCGATTGTCGGAGAGGTATCTCTGGGCCCTCTCGGTAATGCACATCACTATAAGCCTTGCAAGCAATGTAGCTAATGAGTTAGTTATGGAATGATGCATTACATAACGAGTAAAGAGACTTGCCGGTAATGAGATTGAACTAGGTATTGAGATACCGACGATCGAATCTCGGGCAAGTAACATACCGATGACAAAGGGAACAACGTATGTTGTTATGCGGTTTGACCGATAAAGATCTTCGTAGGATATGTGGGAGCCAATATGAGCATCCAGGTTCCGCTATTGGTTATTGAATGGAGATGTGTCTCGGTCATGTCTACATTGTTCTCGAACCCGTAGGGTCCGCACGCTTAAGGTTTCGATGACAGTTATATTATGAGTTTATGAGTTTTGATGTACCGAAGGAGTTCGGAGTCCCGGATGAGATCGGGGACATGACGAGGAGTCTCGAAATGGTCGAGACATAAAGATCGATATATTGGACGACTATATTTGGACACCGGAAAGGTTCCGGGTGAGATTGGGACTATACCGGAGCTCCGGGAGGTTATCGGAACCCCCCGGTAGGTATATGGGCCTTATTGGGCCTTAGTGGAAAGGAGGGAGAAGGAGCAAAGGAGGCCCCCCTAAGCCCAATCCAAATTGGGAGGGGCCCAGACCCTCCCTTTCCTTCTTCCCTCCCCTCTCTTCCTTCCCTCTCCTACTCCTAATAGGAAAGGGGGGAGTCCTACTCCCGGTTGGGGTTGGACTCCCCCCCTAGGGCGCGCCACCCCATTGGTCGGCCCCCGCTCCTCCACTCCTTTATATATGGGGGAGGGGGGCACCCCATAGACACAACAATTGATCTCTTGATCTCTTAGCCGTGTGCGGTGCCCCCCTCCACCAAAGTCCTCGATAATAATGTAGCGGTGCTTAGGCGAAGCCCTGCGACAGTAGAACATCAAGATCGTCACCACGCCATCGTGCTGATGGAACTCTTCCCCGACATTATGTTGGATCGGAGTCCGGGGATCGTCATCGAGCTGAACGTGTGCTAGAACTCGGAGGTGCCGTAGTTTCGGTGCTTGATCGGTCGGGCCGTGAAGACGTACGACTACATCAACCACGTTGTTCTAACGCTTCCGCTTTCGGTCTACGAGGGTACGTGGACAACACTCTCCCCTCTCATTGCTATGCATCACCATGATCTTGCGTGTGCGTAGGAATTTTTTTGAAATTACTACGTTTACCAACAGTGGTATCTGAGCCTAGGTTTTATGCGTTGATGTTATATGCACGAGTAGAACACAAGTGAGTTGTGGGCGATACAAGTCATACTGCTTACCGGCATGTCATACTTTGGTTCAGCGGTATTGTTGAATGAAGCGGCCCAGACCGACATTACGCGTACGCTTATGCGAGACTGGTTTTACCGCCGTGCTTTGCACACAGGTGACTAGCGGGTGTCTGTTTCTCCAACTTTAGTTGAACCGAGTGTGGCTACGCCCGGTCCTTGCGAAGGTTAAAAAACACTAACTTGACGAACTATCGTTGTGGTTTTGATGCGTAGGTAAGAACGGTTCTTGCTCAGCCCGTAGCAGCCACATAAAACTTGCAACAACAAAGTAGAGGACGTCTAACTTGTTTTTGCAGGGCATGTTGTGATGTGATATGGTCAAGACGTGATGAGATATAAGTTATTGTATGAGATGATCATGTTTTGTAACCGAGTTATCGGCAACTGGCAGGAGCCATATGGTTGTCGCTTTATTGTATGAAATGCAATCGCCCTGTAATTGCTTTACTTTATCACTAAGCGGTAGCGATAGTCGTAGAAGCAATAGTTGGCGAAACGACAACGATGCTACGATGGAGATCAAGGTGTCGCGCCGGTGATGATGGTGATCATGACGGTGCTTCGGAGATGGAGATCACAAGCACAAGATGATGATGGCCATATCATATCACTTATATTGATTGCTTGTGGTGTTTATCTTTTATGCATCTTATCTTGCTTTGATTGACGGTAGCATTATAAGATGATCTCTCACTAAATTTCAAGATAAAAGTGTTCTCCCTGAGTATGCATCGTTGCCAAAGTTCGTCGTGCCCAGACACCACGTGATGATCGGGTGTGCTAAGCTCTACGTCCATCTACAACGGGTGCAAGCCAGTTTTGCACACGCAGAATACTCAGGTTAAACTTGACGAGCCTAGCATATGCATATATGGCCTCGGAACACTGGAGACCGAAAGGTCGAGCGTGAATCATATAGTAGATATGATCAACATAGTGATGTTCACCATTGAAAACTACTCCATCTCACGTGATGATCAGTTATGGTTTAGTTGATTTGGATCACATGATCACTTAGATGACTAGAGGGATGTCTATCTAAGTGGGAGTTCTTAAGTAATATGATTAATTGAACTTAAATTTATCATGAACTTAGTCCTGGTAGTATTTTGCAAATTATGTTGTAGATCAATAGCTCGCGTTGTTGCTTTCTTCCTAGAGAAAATTGTGTTGAAAGATGTTAGTAGCAATGATGCGGATTGGATCCGTGATCTGAGGTTTATCCTCATTGCTGCACAGAAGAATTATGTCCTTAATGCACCACTGGGTGACAGACCTATTGCAGGAGTAGATGCAGACGTTATGAATGTTTGGCTAGCTCAATATGATGACTACTTGATAGTTTAGCGCCATGCTTAACGGCTTAGAATCGGGACTTCAAAGACGTTTTGAACGTCATGGACCATATGAGATGTTCCAGGAATTGAAGTTAATATTTCAAGCAAATACCCGAGTTGAGAGAGATGAAGTCTCCAACAAGTTCTATAGCTGAAAGATGGAGGAGAATCGCTCAACTAGTGAGCATGTGCTCAGTTTGTCTAGGTACCACAATCGCTTGAATCAATTGGGAGTTAATCTTCCAGATAAGATAGTGATTGACAGAGTTCTCTAGTCACCATCACCAAGTTACTAGAACTTCGTGATGAACTATAGTATGCAAGGGATGACGAAAACGATTCCCGAGCTCTTTGTGATGTTGAAATCGACGAAGGTAGAAATCAAGAAAGAACATCAAGTGTTGATGATTGACAAGACCACTAGTTACAAGAAAAGGGCAAAGGGAAAAAGGGAACTTCAAGTAGAATGACAAGCAAGTTGTCACTCCCGCGAAGAAGCCCAAAGCTGGACCAAAGCCTGAAACTGAGTGCTTACACTGCAAAGGAAATGGTCACTAGAAGCGGAAATGCCCTGAATAGGTGGATAAGAAAGATGGCAAAGTGAACAAGGGTATATTTGATATACAGGTTATTGATGTGTACCTTACTAGTATTTATAGTAGCCCCTGAGTATTTGATACTTGTTCGGTTGCTAAAAAGTAGTAACTCGAAACAGGAGTTACAGAATAAACAGAGACTAGTTAAGGGTGAAGTGATGATGTGTGTTGGAAGTGGTTCCAAGATTGATATGATCATCATCACACACTCCCTATATTTTTGAGATTAGTGTTAAACCTAAATAAATGTTATTTGGTGTTTGCGTTGAGCATAAATATGATAAGATCATGTTTTTTGCGATACAATTATTCATCTAAGATAGAGAATAAATTGTTATAATGTTTACATGAATAAAACCTTCTATGGTCATACACCCAATGGTGATGGTTTATTGAATCTTGATCATAGTGATACACATATTCATAATGTTGATGCCAAAAGATGCAAAGTTAATAATGATAGTGCAACTTATTTGTGGCACTGCCGTTTGGGTCATATCGGTGTAAAGCGCATGAAGAAACTCCATAAAGATGGATTTTCGGAATCACTTGGTTATGAATCATTTGATGCTTGCGAACCGTGCCTTTTGGGCAAGATGACTAAAACTCCGTTCTCCGGAACAATGGAACGAGCTACTAACTTGTTGGAAATAATACATACAGATGTATGCAGTCCAATGAGTGTTGATGCTCGTGGCAGGGTATCGTTATTTTCTGACCTTCACAGATGATTTGAGCAGATATGCGTATATCTACTTAATGAAGCACAAGTCTGAAACATTTGAAAAGTTCAAAGAATTTCAGAGTGAAGTGGAGAATCATCATAACAAGAAAATAGAAGTTTCTACAATCTGATTGTAGAGAAGAATATTTGAGTTACGAGTTTGGCCTTCATTTTAAACAATGTGGAATAGTTTCACAGCTCATGCCACATGGAACACCACAGCGTAATGGTGTGTCCGAACGTCGTAACCGCACTTTATTGGATATGGTGCGATCTATGATGTATCTTACTGATTTACCACTATCGTTTTGGGATTATGCATTAGAGACAGCTGCATTCACTTTAAATAGGGCACCATCTAAATCCGTTGAGATGACAACTTATGAACTGTGGTTTGGCAAGAAACCCAAGTTGTCATTTCTTAAAATTTGGGGTTGCGATGCTTATGTGAAAAAGTTTCATCCTGATAAGCTCAAACCCAAATCGGAGAAGTGCGTCTTCATAGAATACCCAAAGGAAACTATTGGGTACACCTTCTATCACAGATCCGAAGACAAGATATTCGTTGCTAAAAAATGGATCCTTTCTAGAGAAGGAGTTTCTCTTGAAAGAAGTGAGTGGGAGGAAAGTAGAACTTGATAAGATAATTGTACCTTCTTCCGAATTGGAAAGTAGTTCATCACAGAAATCAGTTCCAGTGATTCTTACACCAATTAGTGAGGAAGTTAATGATGATGATCATGAAACTTCAGATCAAGTTATTACAGAAACTCGTAGGTCTTCCAGAGTACGGTCCGCACCAGAGTGGTACGGTAATCCTATTCTAGAAGTCATGTTACTAAGACCATGATGAACCTATGAACTATGAGGAAGCGATGATGAGCCCAGATTCCGCGAAATGGCTTGAAGCCATGAAATCTGAGATAGGATCCATGTATGAGAACAAAGTGTGGACTTTGACTGACTTGCCCGATGATCGGTGAGTCATTAAGAATAAATGGATCTTCAAGAGGAAAACAGATGCTGATAGTAGTGTTACTATCTACAAAGCTAGACTTGTTGAAAAGGGTTTTTTGACAAAGTTCAAGGTGTTGAATACAATGAGATTTTCTCACTCGTATCGATGCTTAAAAGTCTGTCCGAATCATGTTAGCAATTGCCACATTTTATGAAATCTGGCAAATGGATGTCAAAACTGCATTCCTTAATGGTTTTCTTAAAGAAGAGTTGTATATGATGCAACCAGAAGGTTTTGTCAATCCTAAAGGTGCTAACAAAATGTGCAAGCTCCAGCGATCCATCTATGGACTGGTGCAAGCATCTCAGAGTTGGAATATACGCTTTGATGAGTTGATCAAAGCATATGGTTTTATACAAACTTTTGGAGAAGCCTGTATTTACAAGAAAGTGAGTGGGAGCACTACAGCATTTCTGATAAGTATATGTGAATAACATATTGTTGATCAGAAATAATGTAGATTTTTTTTCTGGAAAGCATAAAAGGGTACTTGAATAAGAGCTTTTCAAAGAAAGACCTCGGTGAAGCTGCTTACACATTGAGCATCAAAGATCTATAGAGATAGATCAAGACGCTTGATAAGATTTTTCAATGAGTACATACCTTGATAAGATTTTGAAGTGGTTCAAAATGGAACAGTCAAAGAAGGAGTTCTTGACTGTGTTCCAAGGTGTGAAGTTGAGTAAGACTCAAAACCCGACCATGGCAGAAAATAGAAAGAGAATGAAAAGTCATTCCCTATGCCTCAGTCATAGGTTCTATAAAGTACGCTATGCTGTGTACCAGACCTATTGTATACCTTGCTCCGAGTTTGGCAAGGGAGTACAATTTTGATCTAAGAGTAGATCACTGGACAGCGGTCAAGAATATCCTTAGTGAGGACTAAGGAAATATTTCTCGATAATAGGAAGTGATAAAAGAGCTCGTCGTAAAAAGTTACAATGATGCAAGCTTTTACACCAAACCAGATGACTCTAAGTCTCAATCTGGATACATATTGAAAGTGGGAGCAATTAGCTAGAGTAGCTCTGTGCAGAGCATTGTAGACATAGAATATTTGCAAAATACATACGACTCTGAATGTGATAGACCCGGTGACTAAACTTCTCTCACGAGCAAAACATGATCATACATTAGTACTCTTTGGTTGTTAATCACATAACGATGTGAACTAGATTATTGACTCTAGTAACCCTTTCACTACTAGGGAAAAGCCTATACACAGAATTTTAGCAGCAGCGCGGCTCAAAAAGGAGTGCTGCTGCTAATTAGTAGTAGCGCGTGTGCGGGAAACTCGCTACTGACAAGTTTTTAGCAGTAGCGCGCTGGGTGTAAACCGCGCTGCTACAAATATCGACCGGCGGTGTCCACCAAACTCCATTTAGCAGCAGCGCGGTGCCGCGAGCCGCGCTACTGCTATGGATGTAGTAGTAGCGCGCTTTTTATGAGGTCGCTGCTGCTAAATTTCAAATTGGCACACTTTTTGGTCCCGGTTAGCAGTAGCGTCGTTGCCCAAAGCGCGCTGCTGCTACTTCCTTAGCAGCAGCGTGTTTTAACACCCGCGCTACTGCTAATCCGCACCAACCCACCACCTTTTCCCCACCCGTCCCTCCCCCTCCCCCTCCTCTCTTCCCTTTCCCCTACCTCCCACATGCTCCCACTCTTACTCTTCTTCTTCCTTAATACTTCTCCCCCATTACTCTCTCTCTTCTATCTACCTTTCTCTCTCTTCATTACTCCTACCTAACTACACCACCTCCATTAATGCATCTCCTTTCTCTTTTTCCTTCCCCTCCACTAGTTGAAGTTGTCTCCTCCCAAATTAGGTAGCTAGGTAGATGTAGGATTTAGTTAAGTGACCTATTTGCCCCTAACTAGATCTATCTTTGTCAAGAAGAGCTTTGTGCACTTTTGATCTCCCTACAACATCATCTCCACCGTGTGCTCGATCTCGAGATAGAGGTGATGAAAATTTCATGCTTTTGCAAAATGGAAATATGTTTATGTGTGTGTGATATGTTTGTGGAAATTGTGTGTGTGGCATGAGTTGACGCCAAATTGTGCTTTTGAGTTGCCTATGTTTTGCCGAAATGTCGATTTATTTCCGTTTCGGCGAATTCCGGGCAAACTCTAGATCCATATATGTCCTATTTTTAGGGAAGGTCATGCCGAATTTTTGTATGACTTTGATGCATGCACGCATTTTTATAATCAATTTGTTTTATTATTACCGTGCAGACGTTCATGATGGTCAGTGGAACGATGGTGGACAGGTGGTTGCGGTCGGCGGTGCAGGACATGAAAGAAAATAACCTGACAGAGGTTTTATGTCCGTGTCGAAAATGCAAAGGAATAGTTTGGCTCGACCCCTATGACGATGGTCGTGTCGAAGCGCACCTGCTCATGACTGGTTTCATGGATGGCTATACTCGGTGGATAACTGAAGATGAGGATGACGATGTTGAGGATGCCGACGGGGCAGGCAATGATGACACGGGGCAAGACGAAGAGATGATCGATAATGGCGGCGGGGAAGAGGCCGGACATGGCGGCGGAGAAGGGGCCGGACATGGCGGAGGAGAAGGGGCCGGACATGGCGGCGGAGAGAACGACATGGACTCCACGCAGCAGAGTTCGTCGGTACTAAGTTCAATCGTGCGGGACCCTCATGTTCAAGCATTGCTTCGCAAGGAGACGAGTACTGAGAGAGCTGCTTCTAGAGAGGAGGCTAAGCTGGAGCAACTGGTGGTAGACTCGAACACTCCATTGTATGATGGTTGCAATCCTGAGGTGACCCGCTTGAGTTTCACGCTCCAACTCCTGAAGACGAAGGCTAAAAACAAATGGACCGACACTAGCCTCGATGAGCATCTCAAGTACCTAAAGGATGTTCTTCCCGCGGGTAATCTATGTCCTACTAGTGTTGATGAGGCCAAGAAGATCGTGTGCCCTCTTGATCTGCCACACGTTAGATACCATGCATGCATCAACGATTGCATAATTTATCGGAAGGAGCACGCGGAAAAAACAAGCTGTCCGGTGTGCAATGCTTCTCGATACAAGAAGGCCGGGAAGAAATGTCCCCAGAAAGTTGTATGGTACTTACCGATCACTCCCCGTCTCCAGAGGTATTTTGTAGATCCCAAGGAAGCAAAGCTAATGCGCTGGCACGCGGAGAGGAAGAAGCCCGACGATGGAGATGATCCGAAGCTGAGACACGTGAAGGATGGAAGCCAGTGGAGAGCGTTGAACAACTTCTATCGGTATTTTGAATGTGATGCAAGGAACATCGTGCTCGGCGCGTGTACCGATGGCATGAATCCGTTTGGCAACCAGAACACCAACCATAGCACATGGCCCGTGTTTGTATGGATGTACAACCTCCCCCTGGTTGTGCATGAAATCGAAGTACATTCACATGAGCATGCTTATTCAAGGGCCGAAACAACCAGGAAATAATATTAATTTGTATCTGGGGCTACTTCAAGAGGAGTTAGACACGTTATGGAAAACACCGGCCAAGACATGGGACGCCAGCAAAGGCGAGTATTTCAACATGAGAGCCGCGCTGATCACGACAGTGCAGGACTATCTCGGTTACGGATATGTGGCAGGCCAGGTGTGCCATGGATATTGCGGATGCACGCGGTGCATGGATGATACGACGTCTCAGCAGCTAACGTCAAGGAAAGATGGCGGGTCTGGGAAAATCGTGTACATGGGGCATCGAAGATGGCTTGAACAGGACGACCCGTGGAGAAACCGTGGAGATCTATTCAATGGTCACGCTGAGCATCGAGGACCTCCACGTAAGCGGAGCGGTGCCGAAATCGATGAGCTGTTGAAAAACTGGAAGGAGTGCCCCGCGCCGGGAAAGACGATGAGAAAGGCGCCGGAGCCGCTGCTGAAGGTATGGAAGACGAGGTCTGTGTTCTGGGACTTGGAGTACTGGCACAAACTCGATACACCTCATTGCCTTGATCAAATGCATATCTGTAAGAATGTCCTTGAGAGCTTGCTCGCAACACTGATGAACATGCCGGATAAGACCAAGGATGGGCCGAAGGCAAGAAAAGACTTGCAAGATTTGAAAATCAGGGAAGATCTGCACATGCCGCCCCGTAAAATGTCAGACGAGACAGAGACGGAGACAGAGGCACGGGAGAAGAAGGGCAAGAAAATAAAGAAAGAGGATTATTGCCCCCCTTCTTGCTTCACCTTAAGTCAGGCTGAGATCAATCAATTCTTTAAGTGCCTTACCGGAGTCAAAGTTAGTTCCGGTTACTGTGGCAAGATAAGCAGATATCTAGACACGGACAAGAAAAGGTTCAGCGGGATGAAGTCTCATGACTGTCATGTGATGATGACGCAGATACTACCTGTTGCCCTTAGAGGGATAATGGACAAGCACGTCCGTGACACGCTTATTGGTCTCTGCAACTTTTTCGACGTCATCTCTCGAAAGTCGATCAGTGTGAAGCAGCTCCGAAGGCTACAGGAAGAGATCGTTGTGATACTGAATGAGCTTGAGATGTACTTCCCGCCCGCGTTCTTTGACGTGATGGTGCATCTGTGTGTCCATATTGTGGATGACATAATAGACCTGGGGCCGTCATTCCTGCACAACATGATGCCGTTTGAGAGGATGAATGGGATCATCAAAGGATTCGTTCGTAACATGTCCCGTCCGGATGGAAGCATCGTCCAGGGCTATTTGGCACAAGAGTGCATCTCTTTCTGTGAGAATTTTCTATATGGCGCAGACCAGCCGCCTGGTGTTAGTGTTGGTTTGCCCGTTAACAAGCACGATGGGAGGCTCGAAGGAGATGGTCACTGCAACGGTCGCAGGGAACTGCACGTGGCATACTCAGATCGACGCAGCGACTTTGACAGAGCAAACTTGGTAGTGCTACAACACCTAGACGAGGTAGATCCTTTCGTGGCACTGCACAAAGAAATTATCGCAAAGAAGTATCGTGACCGGGGGGTATGCAGGACGAACGCCGAAGTTACTAGAGAGCACAACTCCACTTTCCTGCATTGGTTCAAAGAGCATATTATTGCTAATCCCCCGGAGGAGGGCTCTAAGGACGGATTGCTCATATACGCCTTAGCACATGGCCCCTCGCCCAACCTCGTAACCTATCAGGCATATGATATCAACGGATACACGTTCTACACGGAGGCCAAAGATATGGACAGTGATGATCAGAACTCAGGGGTGACGATGGAATGCATGACCGGCAGCGACAACGGCGCAACTGAACGATTTTATGGAAGGGTCGAGGAGATCTGGGAGCTTGACTACTCTGGACTGCACAACACGACGATGTTCCGTGTCAGATGGGCAAAGAATGTCGAAAGAGAAAACCGGATTTTCACTACCATGAGTATACCCGACGCCAAGAGCGCTACCGTGAACACTATCACAAAAAACGAGCCATGGGTACACGCTAACCACGTGACACAATGCTTCTTCATAACCGACCCATGCAATCCCAGTCGTGTTGTCGTGAGGAGAGGCAAAAGGAACATCATTGGAATGGATGGAGTCGCCAACGAGGAAGACTATGATCAGTACGGCAACCCAATGAGGGAAGATGACGATGATGATGAAGTATACGTCAAAAGAAGAATCAATACTACATTACCTAAGAAAAATCGTACTCCATGGAAAAGGCAAAGTCACAATGAGGGGCTCAATTATTCTTCGACGAACAAGAAGGGAAAGAAGCTGACTCAAAAACGAAAACGTCAGCGCTGAGGAACCGTATGTTATCGGTCAAATGATGTAATATATATATATATATATATATATATATATATATATATATATATGTTCCTATTTTGTATACACACTTAGCCATTATTATGCATGGGTCCAATGATGTAATATATATGTTCCTATTTTGCATACATATTTAACCGTCAAATGATGCAATATATATCGCCCTCCCTTCGTTCAATGCTCTCAGGAAATAAAAGTGGGAGAAAATAAAGGAAAAGAAAAAGGAAAACTAGCAGTAGTAGTAGCGCATTTCGTATAAACCGCTACAGCTACTGAAGGTAGTAGTAGCGCATTTCGTATAAACTGCTACAGCTACTGAAGGTAGTAGCAGCGCGTTTTGTCCAAACGCGCTGCTGCTACATCCACTTAACCCCAAATTCTCACTATCCCTGCTTCATCCCGCCTTTTCCCCCCAAATCCCCACTCTCTCTTCCCCCGTCGCTCTCCCCCGACCCCGGTGCCAGCGCTCGCCCCCGACCCCGGCGCTCGCCCCCGACCCGGCCCTCGCCCCCGACCCGACCCGGCGCTCGCCCCCGACCCGGCCCTCGCCCCCGACCCCGGTGCTGGCGCTCGCCCCCGACCCCGGCGCGCTCGCCCCCGACCCGTCGGCCCTCGCCTCCCTCCTTTGCTTCCTCCCCTCCCAACCTCGGCCGTCGTCGGGCCTGCCTCCTCGCCCCTGCACCCTCTGTAAACCCCCCTCTCTCTCTGTAGGGTTCTTCGGTTAATTTACTTAGGTTTTAGTTAGGGCAGTATGTTAATTAGGTTATCTATTTAGTTATGAATTTAGCTAGGTTTCAAAATTAGCTGAATTTATATGCAAATTTGAACTGGACATGTGATATGTGGATATGTCATGTTTTGGACATGTCATGTTTGGAAAATGATCCGAGTGGCCTATGTTACGTCGGAATGTTGATTCATTTCTGTTCTGGTGAATTTCAGGCGCTCGATATGTCCATTTTTGAGCAAAGGTCATGCCGAAATTTCCCGTGAATAAAGGCATGATTTGTGCTACATAGTTGGCATATCGAGTGCTGGCACATAGATTTCTTTTTATGTCATTTCTCATTTATTCATACTTTTAGAAATAAATGAGGACACTTAATCATAGGAAACATGTCGAACAACGAAGAAACTGGGCCTTCTGACCAAGATGCAGACGAGATGGATTATGAGGGTGAACAAGAGTACCTCGACTATTTGACTGCTAAGCAAGGTTTGCAGGTCGGCCTCGATGATGGTACTGACGCCGACATCGACACCGACGGCGCCGGCACCGATGGCGGCGCCGAGACCGGTGGGGAAGGTACCGGCGGGAAGATACCGGCGGGGAAGGTACCGGCCCCGATGCCGCTACCGAAAAGAGGAAGCATAAGAAGCAGAGGATACGAAAACCTAACAAACTAGGGATTGGACGACTTGTGATCACAAAGATGGCACCTGGCAAGTTTGAGCCGTTAGAGCCGGAAGAACCTCGCAAGTGCTATGGGAACCAAGTAGGATGCATCCTACGGGAATGCGCGAGCATCAACGACGATGACTTAAGGAGTAAAGAACATTTGACGCAGTTGCTCCTAACGAAGTTGCACAAGAGATTCAAGTTCCCCGACCGGGATGATAACATAGAACAACCGTGGGATGATCCAAAGATGAAAAAGATTAACAATCACGCCATGGGCATGTTCAACAATGATTTGGCCTCCTGGAAAGGGAGGGTGAAACGAGCTATTGAGGCTGATGAACCCCTGTCCAAGATTCTGGAGGAAAATCCGACACTTACGGAAGAGGTGTTCGAAAAGTTCAAGGACACTTGCGCTACTGAGGCAGCCAAGGCTAAGGCTGCGAAATTCAAGAGCCTTCAGCAAAGGAACACAGGGAAGCATCGCCTCGGAAGCCGTGGCTACCTCGGTAAAAGGCCCATATGGGATAAGGAGGACGCGGAACGTGAAGCCGTGGGCCTCCCAGACCCCTTCGCGAAGTTCACCAACCCCTTGGAGCGTGACTTCATCAGGGCCCGCTATAAGTGGGAAAGGTTTTTTACACGGACAGGATCACGAGGAAATTGATTAGACTACTGGAGAAGCAACACCAGCTTGCAGCCGAAAGCCCTACTTCTCCGATGAGGCCCAAGTGGGACACCCCTCTCAACCGGGCCTTGAACGAACTTAAGGGACTCCCTTTGGGCCAGCGACCACGATATGGTCGTGTGCACGGTGCTGGAGATGGCGCCACGTGGAAGGTGTTTTACAACGAGGGCCTGGAGGCCAAGAAGCAGAAAAAGAAGTTTAGTCAGGCGGACATCGACGCAAAGGTGAAGCTTGCGGTTGAGAAAAAAGTAGCCGAGGATGTGAAAAAAGCAGCCGAGGACAAATATGAGTTGCTACAGCAGGCAGTCAATGTAGCTGTAACTACATGCAGAAATGATTTTGCTACTAACTTGGTTCCAGTTATCATCAACTGGACAAAGGAAAATCCAGACAAGACGGTACATGATTTCCCGTTGCCCAGTTTCGTCGGGAGCAACTCCATGAACAACAACACCATCGCACCATCACTTGCTCACGCAACCGGGCCTCCTCTCGCAGCCGCTCCTGCTCATAGCAGCCCGTCCTCAGTCTCAGGCGCGCTAGGTGGGCCTTCGTCTTTGGCTGAGCTCGACGCCGTCACGGTAATTGCATGTCGCACCAACACACACACACACATACACACACACACACACACACACACACACACACACACATATATATATATATATATATATATATAATATTCCATTTTTGTTGCCGTTCGGTTGTTTTACGCCACAGACATATGTGTTTGCAGGCGAAAGAAACCCCGTGCACCATACTCTACTTGATCAAAGGCCAGAAGGTGGACGTGGGAAAGGGGATGATAATGGACCCCTCGCAACCCACGTTCCACAACCAGCCGATCCCCGCTAGGCACTTCAGGGTTAGCTTGGCCAGTGTGAAATCGGGGCACAAGGATTTGCCTCCTCCAGTACAGCATGTGGGAGCGGACGACGAGACCCCGCCGCGGATTGGAAGCTGCAAGGGTTGGGTGCTGCTATGGCCGAAGAATCCTATTCGCCTGGAGCCGGCCGAGAGCACACCAATAACCACACATCAACAAGCATGTGCGGAGACCACCACCCCGCCTACGCAATTACCAGCTCCTGTAGTGCCGGGTGAGAGCGTCAGACGACATGATGAAGGGGGTGCAATAGTACTGGCTGATGTAGTTTCTCTTGTAGAACAGAGAATGGATGATGAGACGGAGGTCGACCCTATGGATTTCCTCAATACAAACGCGTATGACTGTGACATAGATATGATGAGTCAACCATATGACGAATCGGGTTATCAGCTTGCTAATGAGGATATAGATGATATGCCCGGGCAGGGTCGTAGCAGGGATTGCAAAAAGTCTCTCTTCATGAAATCCTCACAGGACACGCCTGAAGATGCCGCCTCAACACAGGCTCAACTAGCCGGGCGCGAGGGTCGTACAGTACTTAGCCCGGGAACACTGGGGCAGGGGTTAAGGAAGGGTCTGGAAGGTGTGCCCAAGAAAAAGGAGAGGAAGAGATCGGGGAACATAACTGCCTCCAAACAAGCCAGAGCACATAGCAGCCAGATGATGCATTCTGAAGAGCGTGTACCCGTGAAGGGTGCGGTCATGTTCCATCTCACGGGTGAGCCGATGCTACCGCCGAAACCGCTGGAGGCACTATCAGGGGATCTCAGGAGACTGCACGACCATGTGCTGCCGACTGAGAAAAGCCTACTAGCCTCAAAGGATCTAGGATATCCGACATACGTGGCTCGTGTGACTAAGGGGAAGTGCTACGTCGAGACACGGCCTGCGGAGGTGTTCTTCCTGCGGTTTGACCATATCTTTGAGATGTTTCTAACAAGGCGGCTCGATTTTACAATCGTCTGCTTTTTTGCGCTACATATGAGCTCCGTCGAGTGAAGAAGTCTCGCAAATCTGTGTGGCGGATCCGTACTACATGCACGAGTCTTTCTTGAGTCTCGGCGACTTTCAGCGTGAAACTGCTAGGGAGTACCTCCAAAACTTCATGGTACAGAATAAGGACCGGGAAATTTTCCTCGTGCCTTATCATCCAAAGTAAGTCAGTTCCGGACAACCCTTTCATACATTTCAATCATTCCTTCTCTCTCATATGGGGAATAATTTGAGGTGTCTTTTCCCCACAGCAACGGGCGCACCGTCCTTATCGTTCTTTACCCGCAAGTCTCCCACGCCGTGTATTTTGACCCTTCTAGAGACTGTGAGAAAAAAGACTACACCCACATAATGAATATTCTAGATGATGCTCTCCAAGGCTTCAGCTTTAGAGGTGGCCACGTGAAGATCAGGAAACAAAGGAACAAGAAGATGGGTTTCACGCATAAAACTAACTTCTCCTGCATCCATGTCCCAAAACCAAGCAAGAAGGATGGATTCTACATCGTCCATCTCATGATTCAGTTCAACACGGATCACCGAAAGCTTCGCATTAGAAGCAGAAATGATGATCATATCCACAAGTGGCTAGAATCTCATGGAGAAGCGGATTATAAACTTAGAGATGACTTCTTTCGCATCCAAAGCGACATTGTGATGATCATCATGAAAGATGTCGTCGATGAGAAGGGGATGTTCCACCACGGCCCTATATCGCAAGCTGGCGTCCGAACTCGCATAGGCATGCAACGTCTAGACCTCACGCCGTTCAAGAAGCTAGGGTTCATCCTCGATGATATGGAAGGATGGAACTTCTAGTGATTTATAATGCCGATGATGATGATATGTGTCGGTTGAACTTGTATACTTTTTGTAGCGATGAAACTTTGTGATGTCCACGGTCCCTGCCGAACTTGCATAACGCTACTTTGTTAGTTTGCGTACGATGACCTGCGTACCTCTAGTTAATTAATTTGCGTACTGTATACTGCATCTAGTTGCTATAACCCTTTCTTTTTCGGTGTTGCTATAGTATATTTTGTTGCATACATATGATTGTACATCCTCTTCATGAACATGCATCTCTAACAGGTACCTAGTTTCTTGATGGCGAGATGGAATTGCTATGTCATGTACAAAGGGAAGGTTCCGGGGGTATACAACGAGTGGCATGAGTGTCAGACGCAAGTGAATGGGTTCACGGGCGCCAGCCATAAAGGCTTCAAAAGCATACAAGAAGGAGAAGCTAGTTACTTGAGGTTCATGCTAGCGCGAGAGAGGACTCGTAACCGCCACCTCATGTACTGCATAGTTCCGCTCTCACTCATAGTGATAGCACTTCTTGCGTATACCTTTGTTTAGATGGATGACGTTGTTGTAGTTGCAAGTATTCGAGACTTGCATGTATTGCTATTTTCGAGATGATGACAAGATACCACTTTGTGTTGGATGATGATTATGATGAGACTATTTGTATGTATATGCTATGATTACATTTGTGGTCTCACAGGAATTTGTATGTGTATCATGATGACATTTCTATGTGCTAAAGATTCTTCTACAAAGCCTGTTCAAATACAAAACAAATATGCCGAAAAAACAAAAAACTACTTAAATTAGAAGTGGCGAGTGTATAAAAGTTAGCAGCAGTGCTGCGATAGCAGTAGCGCGTCCAGGCAAAGCGCGCTAGAGATACTAGCAGTAGCGAGCTTCCACTAACCGCGCTGCTGCTACACTTGTGTAGCAGTAGCGCCGGTGAGCACGCGCTACTGCTATGTGTTAGCTGTAGCGCCTTATTAGTAGCGCCACTCCCCGCGCTACTGATACACCTAAAACCCGCGCTGCTGCTAGCCTTTTCCCTAGTAGTGTTTGGGTGTTGATCACATGACGATGTGAACTATGGGTATTAATCACATACATATGTGAATATTGGTGTTAAATCACATGGCGATGTGAACTAGATTATTGACTCTAGTGCAAGTGGGAGACTGAAGAAAATATGCCCTAGAGGCAATAATAAAGTTATTATTTATTTCTTTATATCACGATAAATGTTTATTATTCATGCTAGAATTGTATTAACCGGAAACATAATACATGTGTGAATACATAGACAAACATAGTGTCACTAGTATGCCTCTACTTGACTAGCTCGTTAATCAAAGACGGTTAAGTTTCCTAACCATAGACATGAGTTGTCATTTGATTAACGGGATCACATCATTAGGAGAATGATGTGATTGACTTGACCCATTCCGTTAGCTTAGCACTTGATCGTTTAGTATGTTGCTATTGCTTTCTTCATGACTTATACACGTTCCTATAACTATGAGATTATTGAACTCCCGTTTACCGGAGGAACACTTTGTGTGCTACCAAACGTCACAACGTAACTGGGTGATTATAAAGGTGCTCTACAGGTGTCTCCAAAGGTACTTGTTGAGTTGACGTACTTCGAGATTAGGATTTGTCACTCTGATTGTCGGAGAGGTATCTCTGGGACCTCTCGGTAATGCACATCACTATAAGCCTTGCGAGCAATGTAGCTAATGAGTTAGTTACGGAATGATGCATTACATAACGAGTAAAGAGACTTGCCGGTAACGAGATTGAACTAGGTATTGAGATACCGACGATCGAATCTTGGGCAAGTAACATACCGATGACAAAGGGAACAACGTGTGTTGTTATGCGGTTTGACCGATAAAGATCTTCGTAGGATATATGGGAGCCAATATGAGCATCCAGGTTCCGCTATTGGTTATTGACTGGAGACGTGTCTCGGTCATGTCTACATTGTTCTCGAACCCGTAGGGTCCGCACGCTTAAGGTTTCGATGACAGTTATATTATGAGTTCATGAGTTTTGATGTACCGAAGGAGTTCGAAGTCCCGGATGAGATCGGGGACATGACGAGGAGTCTCGAAATGGTCGAGACATAAAGATCGATATATTGGATGACTATATTTGGACACCGGAAAGGTTCCGAGTGAGATTGGGACTATACCGGAGCTCCGGGAGGTTATAAGAACCCCCCGGTAGGTATATGGGCCTTAGTGGAAAGGAGGGAGAAGGAGCAAAGGAGGGGGCGCGCCCCCCCAAGCCCAATCCGAATTGGGAGGGGGCCCGGCCCCCCCTTTCCTTCTTCTCTCCCCTCTCTTCCTTCCCTCTCCTACTCCTAATAGGAAAGGGGGGAGTCCTACACCCGGTTGGGGTTGGACTCCCCCCTAGGGCGCGCCACCCCCTTGGCCGACCCCCTCTCCTCCACTCCTTTATATACGGGGGAGGGGGGCACCCCATAGACACAACAATTGAACTCTTGATCTCTTAGCCGTGTGCGGTGCCCCCCTCCACCAAAGTCCTCGGTAATATTGTAGCGGTGCTTAGGCGAAGCCCTGCGACAGTAGAACATCAAGATCGTCACCACGCCGTTGTGCTGACGGAACTCTTCCCCGACATTCTGCTGGATCGGAGTCCGGGGATCGTCATCGAGCTGAACGTGTGCTAGAACTTGGAGGTGCCGTAGTTTCGGTGCTTGATCGGTCGGGCCGTGAAGACGTACGACTACATCAACCGCGTTGTTCTAACGCTTCCGCTTTCGGTCTACGAGGGTACGTGGACAACACTCTCCCCTCTCGTTGCTATGCATCACCATGATCTTTTGTGTGCGTAGGAATTTTTTTGAAATTACTATGTTTACCAATACTAGGCGTATCAACGGGCTATGGAGATGCCCATTAATAGGTATCAATGTGAGTGAGTAGGGATTGCCATGCAACAGATGCACTAGAGCTATATAAGTGTATGAAAGCTCAAAAATAAACTAAGTGGGTGTGCATCCAACTTGCTTGCTCATGAAGACCTAGGGCATTTGAGGAAGCCCATCATTGGAATATACAAGCCAAGTTCTATAATGAAAAATTCCCACTAGTATATGAAAGTGACAACATAGGAGACTCTATCATGAAGACCATGGTGCTACTTTGAAGCACAAGTATGGTAAAAGGATAGTAGCATTGCCCCTTCTCTCTTTTTCTCTCATTTTTTTGGGCCTTCTCTTTTTTGGCCTTATTTTATTTTATTTTATTTTTCGTCCGAAGTCTCATCCCGACTTGTGGGGGAATCAGTATCCATCATCCTTTCCTCACTGGGACAATGCTCTAATAATGAAGATCATCATGCTTTTATTTACTTACAACTCAAGAATTACAACTCGATACATAGAACAAAATATGACTCTATATGAAGGACTCCGGCGGTATACCGGGATGTGCAATGAATCAAGAGTGACATGTATGAAAGAATTATGAAAGGTGGCTTTGCCACAAATACGATGTCAACTACATGATCATGCAAAGCAATATGATAATGATGAAGTGTGTCATAATAAACGGAACGGTGGAAAGTTGCATGGCAATATATCTCAGAATGGCTATGGAAATGCCATAATAGGTAGGTATGGTGGCTGTTTTGAGGAAGGTAAATAGTGGGTTTATGGTACCGGCGAAAGTTGCGTGGCACAAGAGAGGCTAGCAATGGCGGAAGGGTGAGAGTGTGTATAATCCATGGACTCAACATTAGTCATAAAGAACTCACATACTTATTGCAAAAATCTACAAGTCATAAAAACCAAGCACTACGCGCAGGCTCCTAGGGGAAGGATTGGTAGGAGTTAACCATCGCGCAATCCCGACCTCCACACATAAGGAGGGCAATCAAAGAGATACCTCATGCTTCAAATTTGTTACACAAGGGTTACCATACATGCATGCTATGGGACTCAAAAACCTCAACACAAGTAATTATCAAATTCACAATTACACCACTAGCATGACTGTAATATCATCATCTTCATATCTCAAAACAATCATAAAGAATCGAACTTCTCATAGTATTCAATGCACTTTATATGAAAGTTTTTAGTATATCCCTCTTGGATGCCCATCATATTAGGACTAAATTAATAAAAAAAAGGGCAACCTGGTGCATGTAGCTCCCGCTTGCGCAGGGTCCAGGGAAGGGTCCGACCACTTTGGGTCTATAGTACGCAGCCTTTCCCTACATTTCTGTAAGAGGCTGTTTCCAGGACTTGAACCCATGACCTCATGGTCACAAGGCAGCAGCTTTACCACTGCGCCAAGGCTCCCCTTCATTAGGACTAAATTAATAACCAAAGAAAATTACCATGATGTTTAAGACTCTCAAAGTAATATAAGTGAAGCATGAGAGTTCAATAATTTCTTCAAAATAAAACCACCATCGTGCCCTAAAATGATATAATCGAAGCACTAGAGCAAATGACAAACTACTCCAAAAGATATAAGTGAAGGTGAATGAGTAGTTTAATAATTATGTAACTATGTGAAGACTCTCTAACATTTAAGAATTTCAGATCTTAAGTACTTTGTTCAAACAGCAAGCAAAACAAAATAAAATAAAATGACGCTCCAAGCAAAACACATATCATGTGGTGAATAAAAATATAGCTCCAAGTAAAGTTACTGATGAACGAAGACGAAAGGAGGGATGTCATCCGGGGCATCCCCAAGCTTAGGCTCTTGGTTGTCCTTGAATATTACCTTGGGGTGCCTTGGGCATCCCCAAGCTTAGGCTCTTGCCACTTCTTATTCCATAGTCCATCGAATCTTTACCCAAAACTTGAAAACTTCACAACACAAAACTCAACATAAAACTCGTAAGCTCTGTTAGTATAAGAAAATAAATCACCACTTAGGTACTGTTGTTTACTCATTATAAATTCATATTGGTGTAATATATACTTTAGTCCAACTTCTCTATGGTTCATACCCTCCGATACTACTCATAGATTCATCAAAATAAGCAAACAACACATAGAAAACAGAATCTGTCAAAAACGGAACACTCTGTAGTAATCTGTAACTCTCGAATACTTCTGTAACTCCAAAAATTCTGAAATAAATTGGTCGATGTTAGGAATTTGGCTATTAATATTCTGCAAAACTAATCAACTCAAAATCACTCTTATGTAAAAAATGACAGCTAATCTCGTGAGCGCAAAGTTTTTGTTTTTTACAGGAAGATCACATTAACTTTCACCAAAGTCTTCCCAAAGGTTATACTTGGCACTTTATTGAAACAAAAGCTATAAAACATGATTACTATAGTAGCTTAATCATGTGGACACACAAAAATAGTAGGGGTATATATTGGGTTGTCTCCCAACAAGCGCTTTTCTTTAATGCCTTTTTAGATAGGCATGATGATTTCAATGATGCTCACTTGAAAGATAAGAATTGAAACATAATGAGAGCATCATGAAGATAAGAAGTGAAACATAATGAGAGCATCATGAAGAATATTACTAACACATTTAATCCTAACCCACTTCCTATGCATAGGGATTTTGTGAGCAAACAACTTATGGGAACAATAATCAACTAGCATAAGAAAGCAAAACAAGCATAACTTCAAAATTTTCAACACATAGAGAAGAAACTTGATATTATTGCAATTCCTACAAGCATATACTCCTCCCTCATAATAATTTTCAGTAGCATCATGAATGAATTCAATAATATAACCATCACATAAAACATTCTTTTCATGATCTACATGCATAGAAATTTTACTACACTCCACATAAGCAAAATTCTTCTCATTCGGAATAGTGGGAGTAAACTCAACAAAAATAACTACCATGTGAGGCATAATACAATTGAAAATTAAAATCAATAAGACAATTTTCATGGTTATCATTATTCTTTATAGCATACATGTCATCACAATAATCATCATAGATAGCAATTTTGTCCTCATAATCAATTGGAACCTCTTCCGAAATGGTGGATTCATCACTAAATAAAGTCATGACCTCTCCAAATCCACTTTCATAATTATCACAATAAGACTCAACACCCTCCAAAATAGTGGGATCACTAATTCCTAAAGTTGACACTCTTCCAAACCCACTTTCATCAATATAATCATCATAGATACGAGGCATGCTTTCATCATAATAAATTTGCTCATAAAAACTTGGGGGAGTAAAAATATCATATTCATCAAACATAGCATCCCCAAGCTTGTGACTTTGCATATCATTAGCATCATGGATATTCAAGGAATTCATACTAACAACATGGCAATCATGCTCATCATTCAAAAATTTAGTGCCAAACATTTTAATTCATTCTTCTTCTAACATTTGGGCACAATTATCGAAATCCTTATTGGCATGAAAGACATTAAAAAGATGAAGCATATGAGGCACCCTCAATTCCATTTTTTTGTAGTTTTATTTTATAGACTAAACTAGTGATAAAACAAGAAACTAAATGATTCGATTGCAAGATCTAAAGATATACCTTCAAGCACTAACCTCCCCAGCAACGGCGCCAGAAAAGAGCTTGATGTCTACTACACAATCTTCTTCTTGTAGACGTTGTTGGGCCTCCAAGTGCAGAGGTTTGTAGGATAGTAGCAAATTTCCCTCAAGTTGATGACCTAAGGTTTATCAATGCGTGGGAGGCGTAGGATGAAGATGGTCTCTCTCAAACAACCCTGCAACCAAATAACAAAGAGTCTCTTGTGTCCCCAACACACCCAATACAATGGTAAATTGTATAGGTGCACTAGTTCGGCGTAGAGATAGTGATACAAGTGCAATATGGATGGTAGATATGGGTTTTTGTAATCTGAAAATATAAAAACAGCAAGGTAGCAAGTGGTAAAAGTGAGCGAAAACGATATTGCAATGCTTCGAAACAAGGCCTAGGGTTCATACTTTCACTAGTGCAAGTTCTCTCAACAATGATAACATAATTAGATCATATAACAATCCCTCAACACGCAACAAAGAGTCACTCCAAAGTCACTAATAGCGGAGAACAAATGAAGAGATTATTGTAGGGTACGAAACCACCTCAAAGTTATTCTTTCTAATCAATCCATTGGGCTATTCCTATAAGTGTCACAAACAGCCCTAGAGTTTGTAGTAAAATAACACCTTAAGACACAAATCAACCAAAACCCTAATGTCACCTAGATACTCCAATGTCACCACAAGTATCCGCGGGTATGATTATCACAATCTCAGATTCATCTATTCAACCAACACAAAGAACTTCAAAGAGTGCCCCAAAGTTTCTACCGGAGAGTGAAGACGAAAACGTGTGCCAACCCCTATGCATAAGTTCACAAGGTCACGGAACCCACAAGTTGATCACCAAAACATACATCAAGTGGATCAATAGAATACCCCATTGTCACCACGGGTATCCCACGCAAGACATACATCAAGTGTTCCCAAATCCTTAAAGACTCAATCCGATAAGATAACTTCAAAGGGAAAACTCAATCCATTACAAGAAGGTAGAGGGGGAGAAGCATCATAAGATCCAACTATAATAGCAAAGCTCGTGGTACATCAAGATCGTGCCATATCAAGAACACGAGTGTCGTGGTGGGCGCACGGTAGATGCCATGGGATGGCTAAAGAGAGGAGGAGGCTCGAGGGCACTGGTGGGCTCTAGAAGCGAGGTTGGCATGAGCGAGCGTGGGACGCAAGACATACCCAGGTTTGGGGCTCTCCGAAGAGATAACATCCCTAGTCCTGACGAGTGTGGTTGATATGCGACAGTACAAGGTTGCTCCTAGAGCTGTATGGAGGAGGAAGGAAGGCTGGCCAAGGCTTAGGCTGCTCCTTCTCCTTGGGTGGATTCTATTGATGGGTGGCTAGTTTCTCTATCCTTCTGCTTGCTTACTTGCCCGTATACGCGAGGGCTCCTGGGGGGTTTTATAGGCCAACCCCCAGGGGTACAATGGTAATGTTACAAGTTGGTGGGGCCGGGTTGTCAGCATCAAAGGACCCGGGCTGGTACCCGCTGGGGACTTGTGGTTCACGGTTTCCCCTAGGTGCAGGCCCCGCGTACCTAGGGGAACTGTGCGCCGTCTTGTCGATCGTCAGGGCGTGGCCGAGTCGAGTCGTGTACAGTGGTGCTCCGTCAGGTCGCCGCTTGCTGTCATCAGCTGTGACGACGGGGGCACTGTTGCCACGCCTAGCCTGGTCAGCGGGTAGGTGAGGGGCGCTGTTGCCACACCTCGGCTGACCAGAGGCATGGGCCAGGCACTGTTGCCCTGGTCATCAGCGGCTGAAGACTCGTCCCATCGTACGGCCTGGATGGGATGAGAGCTGACCCGCGGCTGGGTTGCGGAGCACGCCACGGGTGGAGCCGGCTTGTCGAGGAAGCCTTGGTTGTTCCGAGTTCGGCTGTCTTGTTCTGTCGAGGCCGAGTCGAGGTGCCTGGCCGGGTTGGAGAGTTCAGCCGGGTCGCGGGGCCTGGCTGGGACGAGCGACCCGGCCAAGCACGTGTCGGCTTGAGGGGCGATGCCGGCCCCGTTGTTTTTGAAAAGGATCCGGGTTCCGTTGCCTGCCCGGGGTTCATCCCCCCGACAGTAGTCCCCGAAGCTGTGAAGGTCCGCCATCTTCTGATGGGAGGGCCTTCACAGTTTCCCCCTTAAGCAAGGCGAATTCTGCGAGCGCCGGGTCCGGCAACACCCACTGTGTGCCGGTTTTCTCGGAAACTGGATCGCGACATCCCGGTGGTGGCGGAAACCGAGGAGTCCATCAAATCTTGGGGCAATCCCTCGGGCTTCGCGCGGGCGCCATGTGGTGCCCGGAAGTCGGAGGGGCCTGACAGGCCACGCGCATGACGGGACTGGGCAACGGGCTAGGGCACGTCGCCGCATGCCCTTGGCCCACGCGTGCAGATTTATTGCGGCGTCCGGGGGGTCGGTTGCTCTTCCTCATGCAGTTATTGCACGCGTACGTGCACACTTATTGCAGGGTAGTGGGAAAGGCGAGCGCAGACGATCCCACTCCCCCACGTTCAAACCGAGGGCTATAAATCGGGGCGAGGGGGGCTGCGGACATTATTCTCGCTCGCGCCCTCTTGCCTCTTTGCCCTTGCTCTGCTTCTTGCGACCACCATGCTGCAATACCCGTTGCTTCGAGCAGAGCCTCATCGTCATCCATCTTCTTCCCTCTTCTTGTCTTCGTCGATGGCGCTGCCGTCAGGCTCCTGGATGGGCTCGACTGTCACTGCCGAGGACATCGCCCATCTCCGCGCGTCCCGGCGCTTGCCGTGGGAGACTGAGGTCACCGTTCGTCTGCCACACGGCGAGCAGAGGCCATAGCCCTAGGGGATGGAGCATGTGGTCTTCCTGCCGCATTTCGAGCACGGGTTCGGGCTGCCGGCGAGCTCCTTCTTCCGCATGTTTCTGGAGTTCTTCGGGCTCCAGCCTCATCATCTTAGTGCCAGCACCATCGTCTAGCTATCGGGCTTCGTCACCCTCTGCAAGGGGTACCTGGGGGTCGAGCCCACTATCGATTTCTGGGCGCGCCTCTTCTCCCTGAAGCAGCAGGGGCTGACGGCCGTAGAGTTCGCCGACTGCGGCACCATCATCATCTTGAAGCGGTCGGGGGCGGACTGCCCCAAGATTCTGCTGGAGGATTCTGCCAAGAAGTGGTAGAACTCCTTCTTCTACGTCCGCAACCTGGGTGTGGACCACATCAATCTTCCAGCCTTCACCCTCGCGCCGCCACGAGCGAAGATGAACTGGGGCTACTTCCCCAGGCACCCGCTGCAGGAGATTGTCAATCTCTGTGAGCGGGTGGAGGTGATGAAGACGCGGGAGGGGCTCACTAGCAACGACCTCATCGCCGCGTTCATCACGCGCTGGGTCCTCCCGTTGCAGTGGCGCACCTGCCTCATCGGCGAGATGGCCGGTCTCCAAGACCCCAATCGCATGAGGCCGGCGCGCCTGTCGGCGGACCAGATCGCGTGCCAGGTGAACGACATCTCCAAGGCCAATCTTGGGGATGAATGGCGGTTCGGCAAGGCGCCGTACAACCAATCGAATCTGGCGTCTCTGGTGAGTATTTGGTCTCCTTATTTTGCTGTTGCGTTTCTCCTTGTTCGCCCTGACGCGACGCGGGAGTTGCTTCTGAATGCCATCCGGCACCCTTACGCCCGGGCTCTGTCGCAGGTGGTGCGGGTAGCGTCGGAGGAGCCCGCGGACCACGGCAGAGGAGAGGAGGACGAGGTTGACGCTGGCGCTGGGCGTCGCGCGGGTAAGTCCTGCCTTCTTGCCTTCTCCTTTGTGTTTCTTGAGTTGTTGGTCGTGACACGGCGCGGGCGACACTGACGCCAATTGCTGATGTAGTGGCGTTGGGCGGAGGGGGCGGCGACGCGGGCGGAGCCGGGTCGTCGCGCGGAGTGGAGCCGAGCCGTCCGCATGGGAAGGATAGCGTTGCACCGCGGCCCCGGGCCCCGAAGCGCCCGACGGACCTGGCCGAGAGCGCGAGGCTGGCCAAGATGAAGCGTGGCGCCGGGAAGGGGAGGCCGGCCCCCGTCCTGGTCCTGATAGGGTAAGTTTCTTCTCCTGTCTGCGTTCGAGCGGTCGAGCCGACTTTTCTTTTGCTCATTTTGTCTTCTTCTTTAGGTCGCCGACCGCGTTGGCGAGGGCGGCGGCGGATGCCACAGCCGCCGAGGAGGCCGCGTTCCGCAGGAGCCGGTCTGACCCCGTCCACTGGATCGAGGAGGAGGAGCCGGCCGACCCGGTCCTCGGCCTAGACCCGACCGACGCCGAAGGCCTGGCCTGGCGGGACAGGAACAGGGCTGAGGCGGAGCTGGAGGCGGCGGCTGTCCGGGCTTGGACCGATGCTGCGGCGGCATGGGCGCGAGCCGGCGAGGTGCCGACATGGCGCGAGATGCCAGAGGGCACCATGGTGGCGGCGACGGTCTTCGAGCTGTCATCGGTGAGGGAGCGCGGCCGAGGAGGCCGGGCTAACGTGGTGATCCTCGACCAGGAGGTCGTGCAGGTGGAGGACGACACCCCATTGCGGGTCGACGTTGTCGAGCGGGCGGGGCCCGGCGGAGGCGGTGATGGCGCCGTCTTGGAGGAGGCACCATGGGTGGCCCCGCAGAGGATGCCGCCGGCATCGTAGGAGGCACCACGGGTGTTGGCGCCGCAGGCCACCCCGGCTGCCGAGCCGGCGGTGGCATCACAGGCCGTCCCGGCGTCCGGGTCATTGGTGTGTCGGAGGAGGGGCTGGCCGCGGCGGGAGCGGCCAACGGGGAGCATGCCCTGGTGCCCCGGTAGGGGGGACGTCGGGCCGCCATGCCACAGCCGGTGCGGAGCGGAAGTGTTGTGGTCTTCGACCCCAGACCCAGGAGGAGGTGGCGATGGACGCCGTCAGCCGCCGCCTGCACGAACGGATAGACCGGCTCGAGGCCTTTGCCCAGGCCGAGGTGGAGCGGATGCGGGATTTGGAGCGCGCCGTGCTGGTAAGCTTGTTCTACAGCTTCTTCTTTGTGGGGGCACGCTAGCGCACCCACTGGGTGTAGCCCCCAAGGTTCGGGCCAACTACATAGTAGTTGGGTCGAATCTTTAGAATGATGCGTTTGTTCTGATTGCTACCTTTTTTCAGCAACTTGACGCCTACCAGGTCGGCACCTTCAACCTCTCTTGGGCAAATACCGGGAGCTCAAGGAGCAGCTCACCGCCAAGGAGGAGGAGCTCCGCATCGCCGCAGGTATCTTCGTGCTCTTTTCTAGTGGGGGCGCGCTAGCGCACCCATTGGGTGTAGCCCCCGAGATTCGGGCCAACTATGTAGCAGTTGGGCCAAATCTTAAGTCTTACTTTTTCCTTTCCTGAATCTTCCTTTTTTGCAGCCGAGGTGTTGTCCCGGCAGACCCGGCTGCTCGGGGCCGGCCATCACTATGACCAGCTTGTTGCCGACACTGGCCGTCTTGGTGCCGAGGTGGCATAGGCGACGGCGGCCCGGCGGTCGCTCGACGAGGCCAACCAGCTGCGGGAGCAGGAGGTGGAGCTCCTCAAGGCGGAGGCTACCAAGGTGGCGGAGGCGCAACAGGCCCTGGTCGAGGCGGACCAGCAGAGCGGCAGGCTGGCCGACGACAAGGGCCGTCTTCAGGCCGAGGTGGAGCGCCTGAAGGAGCAGGCTGCCGCGGCGTGATATGTCTACAATGTATCTACTTTTCCAAACAGTTTTTCCCTTGTTTTGGACTCTAACTAGCATGATTTGAATGAAACTAACCCGGACTGACGCTGTTTTCAGCAGAACTGTCATGATGTTGTTTATTGTGCAGAAAACAAAAGTTCTCGGAATGACCTGAAAATCCACGGAGATAACTTTTGGAAAATATAAAAAATACTGGCGAAAGAATCAAGGCCAGGGGGCCCACACCCTGTCCACGAGGGTGGGGGGCGCGCCCTCCCCCTTGGCGCGCCCCCTGTCTCGTGGGCCCCTTGATGCTCCACCGACCTCAACTCCAACTCTATATATTCCGTTTCATGGAGAAAAAATAAGAGAGAAAGTTTCATCGCGTTTTACGATACGGAGCTGTCACCAAGCCCTAATCTCTCTCGGGAGGGCTGATCTGGAGTCCGTTCGGGGCTCCGGAGAGGGGGATTCGTCGCCGTCGTCATCATCAACCATTCTCCATCACCAATTTCATGATGCTCACCGCCGTGCATGAGTAATTCCATCATAGGCTTGCTGGACGGTGATGGGTTGGATGAGATTTACCATGTAATCAAGTTAGTTTTGTTAGGGTTTCATGCCTAGTATCCACTATGTTCTGAGATTGATGTTGTTATGACTTTGCTATGCTTAATGCTTGTCACTACGGCCCGAGTGCCATGATTTCATATCTGAACCTATTATGTTTTCATGAATATATGTGAGTTCTTGATCCTATCTTGCAAGTCTATAGTCACCTATTATGTGTTATGATCCGACAACCCCGAAGTGACAATAATCGGGATACTTCTCGGTGATGACCATAGTTTGAGAAGTTCATGTATTCACTATGTGCTAATGCTTTGTTCCGGTTCTCTATTAAACGGAGGCCTTAATATCCCTTAGTTTCCATTAGGACTCCGCTGCCACGGGAGGGTAGGACAAAAGATGTCATGCAAGTTCTTTTCCATAAACACGTATGACTATATTCGGAATACATGCCTACATCACATTAATGAACTGGAGCTAGTTCTGTGTCACCCTATGTTATAGCTATTACATGAGGATCGCATCCGACATAATTATCCATCACTGATCCAATGCCTACGAGCTTTTCACATATTGTGCTTCGCTTATTTACTTCTCCGGTACTATCTTTACTTTTGCCGCTGTTACCATTACTATCATACTACTTTGCTACTAAATACTTTGCTGCAGATACTAAGTTATCCAGGTGTGGTTGAATTGACAACTCAATTGCTAATACTTAAGAATATTCTTTGACTCCCTTGTGTCGAATCAATAAATTTGGGTTGAATACTCTACCCACGAAAGCTGTTGCGATCCCCTACACTTGTGGGTTATTGCTATGTCTTGAACTTGCGTTGGTTTTCCTCGAAGAGGAGAGGGTGATGCAGCAATAGTAGCGTAAGTATTTCCCCCAGTTTTTGAGAACCAAGGTATCAATCCAGTAGGAGGCTCCTCAATAGTCCCACGCACCTACACAAACAAACTGAGAACTCGCAACCAACGCGATAAAGGGGTTGTCAATCCCTTCATGGCCACTTGCGAAAGTGAGATCTGATAAAGATAGTATGATAAGATAAATATATTTTTGGTATTTTATAATATAGATGCAAAAAGTAAAGATGCAAATAAAAGTAGATTGGAAGGAAATATGATAAGAGATAGACCCGAGGGCCATAGGTTTCACTAGTGGCTTCTCTCAAGATAGCATAAGTATTACGGTGGGTGAACAAATTACTGTCGAGCAATTGATAGAAAAGCGAATAGTTATGAGATTATCTAGGCATGATCATGTATATAGGCATCACGTCCATAACAAGTAGACCGACTCCTGCCTGCATCTACTACTATAACTCCACACATCGACCGACTCCTGCCTGCATCTAGAGTATTAAGTTCATAAGAACAGAGTAACGCATTAAGCAAGATGACATGATGTAGAGGGATAAACTCAAGCAATATGGTATAAACCCCATCTTGTTATCCTCGATGGCAACAATATAATACGTGCCTTGCAACCCTTTCTGTCACTAGGTAAGGACACCGCAAGATTGAACCCAAAGCTAAGCACTTCTCCCATGGCAAGAAAGATCAATCTAGTAGGCCAAACCAAACTGATAATTCGAAGAGACTTGCAAAGATAACTCAATCATACATAAAAGAATTCAGAGAAGATTCAAATATTATTCATAGATAAATTTGTCATAAACCCACAATTCATCGGATCTCGACAAACACACCGCAAAAAGAGTTTACATCGAATAGATCTCCACAAGGGAGGGGGAGAACATTCTATTGAGATCCCAAAAGAGAGAAGAAGCCATCTAGCTAATAACTATAGACCCGTAGGTCTGTGGTAAACTACTTACAACTCATCGGAGGGGCAAATATGTTGATGTAGAGGCCCTCCATGGTCGATTCCCCCTCCAGCAGAACACCGGCGAAGGCTCCAAGATGAGATCTCACAGATACAGAAGGTTACAGTGGTGGAAGTTGTGTTTCGTCTGCCCCTGGATGTTTTGAGGGTATGTAGGTATATATAGGAGGAAGAAGTACGTCGGTGGACGCCCGAGGGGCCCACGAGACAGGGGGCGCGCCCTCCTATCTCATGGGAGCCTCGGCTGCTTCTTGACTTGCACTCCAAGTCCTCTAAATCACGTTTGTTCCAAAAATCACGCTCCCGAAGGTTTCATTCCGTTTGGACTCCGTTTGATATTCCTTTTCTTCGAAATACTGAAATAGGCAAAAAAACAGCAATACGGGCTGGGCCTCCGGTTAGTAGGTTAGTCCCAAAAATGATTTAAATGTGTAAAATAAAGCCCTTAAACATCCGAAAGGGGTAATATAATAGCATGGAACAATAAAAAATTATAGATACGTTGGAGACATATCAAGCATCCCCAATCTTAATTCCTCCTCGTCCTCGAGTAGGTAAATGATAAAAAAGAAATTTTTGATGTGGAATGCTACCTAGCATAATTCTCAATGTAATTTTCTTTATTGTGGCATGAATGTTCAGATCCAAATGATTCAAAACATAATAATAATAATGCTTCAAAGCATACTAACAAATAATCATGTCAAATCAAAATCGCATATCCAAAGAAAGCTTATCCCTACAAAATCATATAGTTAGGCCATGCTTCATTTTCATTACACAAAATACTCCCATCATGCACAACCCCGATGACGAGCCGAGCAATTGTTTCATACTTTTTAACGCGCTTCAGCTTTTTCAACTCTTATGCAATACATGATCGCAAGCCATGGACATAGCACTATGGTGGTATGTGGTGGTGGTTGTGAGGACAAAAAGGGAGAAGATAGTCTCACATCAACTAGGCGTATTAACGGGCTATATAGAGATGCCCATTAATAGATATCAATATGAGTGAGTAGGGATTGCCATGCAACGGATGCACTAGAGCTATAAATATATGAAAGCTCAACAAAAGAAACTAAGTGGGTGTGCATCCAACTTGCTTGCTCACGAAGACCTAGGGCATTTTGAGGAAGCCCATCATTGGAATATACAAGCGAAGTTCTATAATGAAAAATTCCCACTTAGTATATGAAAGTGACAACATAGGAGATTCTCTATCATGAAGATCATGGTGCTACTTTGAAGCACAAGTGTGGAAAAAGAGATAGTAGCATTGTCCCTTCTCTCTTTTTCTCTCATTTTATTTTTTTCCTTTTCTTCTTTTTTTTCATTTTTTTCTTTGTCCTTTTTTTTCTTTTTGGCCTTTCTCTTTTTTTTTTCTCTTTTTTTTCTTTTTGTAAAGTCTGAAGTCTCATCCCGACTTGTCGGGGAATCATAGCCTTCATCATCCTTTCCTCACTAGGACAATGCTCTAATAATGAAGATCATCACACTTTTATGGATTTACAACTCAAGAATTACAACTCAAAGCTAGAACAAGATATGACTCTATATGAATGCCTCCGGCGGTGTACCGGGATATGCAATGAATCAAGAGCGACATGTATGAAAATTATGAAGGTGGCCTTGCCACAAATACAATGTCAACTACATGATCATGCAAAGAGCAATATGACAATGATGGAACGTGTCATAATAAACGGAACGGTGGAAAGTTGCATGGCAATATATCTCGGAATGGCTATGGAAATGCCATAATAGGTAGGTATGGTGTCTGTTTTGAGGAAGGTAAATAAAGGGTTTATGATACCGACGAAAGTTGCGCGGTAATAATAAAGGCTAGCAAAGTGGAAGGATGAGTGTGCGTATATCCATGGACTCACATTAGTCAAAAAGAACTCATATACTTATTGCAAAAGTCTACTTAGCCCTCGAAGCAAAGTACTACGCATGCCCCAAGAGGGATAGATTGGTAGGAAAAGACCATCGCTCGTCCCCAACTGCCACTCATAAGGATGATAATCAAAAGAGCACCTCATGCAACAAATTTGTCACACAACTTTTACCATATGTGCATGCTACAGGACTTGCCAACTTCAACAAAATTATTTCTCAATTTCATAATTACCCACTAGCATGACCCTAACATTACTACCTTTATATCTCAAAACAATTATCAAGCATCAAGTTGATCATAGCATCCAATTCTTTTTCTATGATAGTTTTTATTATACCCAACTTGGATGCTCATCATGCTAGGACCAACTTTGTAACCATAGCAAATACCATGCTGTTCTAAAAGACTCTCAAAAAGATATAAGTGAAGCATGAGAGACTAGAAATTTCTTCAAAATTAAGACACCACCGTGCTCTAAAAGATATAAGTGAAGCACTAGAGCAAAAACTATCAAGCTCAAAAAATATAAGTGAAGCACATAGAGTATTCTAGCAAATTCTAATCAAATAGGATTCTCCCAAAAGGTGTGTACAACAAGGATGATTGTGGTAAACTAAAAAGCAAAGACTAATATAATACACGACGCTCCAAGCAAAACACATATCATGTGGTGAATAAAAATATAGCTCCAAGTAAAGTTACCAATGAACAAAGACGAAAGAGGGGATGCCTTCCCGGGGCATCCCCAAGCTTAGGCTTTTGGCTATTCTTGAATATCTTGGGGTGCCTTGGGAATCCCCAAGCTTAGGATCTTGCCACTCCTTATTCCCATAGTCCATAAAAGCTTTACCCAAAACTTGAAAACTTCACAACACAAAACTCAACAGGAAATCTTATAAGCTCCGTTAGTGAAAGAAAACAAAACCACCACATAAGGTACTGCAATGAATTCATTCTTTATTTATTTTGGTGTTAAACCTACTGTATTCCAACTTCTATATGGTTTATAAACTATTTTACTAGCCATAGATACATCAAAATAAGCAAACAACACACGAAAAACAGAATCTGTCAAAAACAGAACAGTCTGTAGCAATCTGTAACTAACGCAAACTTCTGGAACTCTAAAAATCCTACCAAAATAGGAAGTCCTGGAAAATTTGTTTATTGATCAGCAGCAAAAAGAATCAACACAAAAGCACGTTTTTGTGATTTAAAAAATTATATTCGTGCGCGCAAAGTTTCTATTTTTCAGCAGAATCAAATCAACTATCATCATAGGTTATCCTATAGGTTCTACTTAGCACAAACACTAATTAAAAGATAAAAACACATCTAAACAGAAGGTAGATGCAAGATTTATTACTAAACAGGAGAAAAAACAAAAAACATAAAGAAATTGGGTTGCCTCCCAACTAGCGCTATCGTTTAACGCCCCTAGCTAGGCATAAAAGCAAAGATAGATCTAACGAGTGCCATCTTTGGCACTAAATTCATAAGTAGCCCGCATGATAGATTCATAAGGTAATTTGACTTTCTTTCTTGGAAAGTGCTCCATGCCTTTCTTTAATGGAAATTGGAATCTAATATTCCCTTCCTTCATATCAATAATCGCTCCAATCGTTCTAAGGAAAGGTCTACCAAGAATAATAGGGCAAGAAAGATTGCAATCTATATCAAGAACGATAAAATCTACGGGCACCAAATTTCTATTTGCAACAATAAGAACATCATTGATCCTTCCCATTGTATTTTTAATGGTGGAATCCGCAAGGTGCAAATTTAAAGAGCAATCATCAAGATCATGGAAACCTAGAATATCACATAAAGTTTTCGGAATCGTGGAAACACTAGCACCCAAATCACACAAAGCAAAACACTCATAATCTTTAATTCTAATCTTTATAGTAGGTTCCCACTCATCATTAAGTTTTCTAGGTATAGAAACTTCCAAATTAAGTTTTTCATCATAAGATTGCATCAAGGCATCAACAATATGTTTGGTAAAAGCTTTGTTTTGACTATAAGCATGAGGAGAATTAACAACGGATTGCAACAAGGAAATACAACCTTCTAAAGAACAATTATCATAATCAAATTCCTTGAAATCCGAGATAGTGGGTTCAATGCTATTTAAAGTTGTGACCTCTCCAATCCCACTTTTACCAAATTTAGCATCAAGATCTAAAGACTCCAAATTCTTGGGATGCCTTCTAGGCAAAGTTGATTCATCATCAGTCCCATAATCATCAAAATTAATATTGCAAAACATAGATCTAATAGGAGACACATCAATAACTTTAATATCTTCATCATTATTTTCATGGAAACTAGAAGAACACGCTTTTATAAAGCTATCTTTCTTAGCACGCAATCTAGCGGTTCTTTCCTTACACTCATCAATGGAAATTCTCATTACTTTGAGAGACTCATTGATATCATGCTTAGGAGGAGAAGATCTAAATTTAAGAGAATCAACATCAAGCGAAAGTCTATCAACGTTCCTAGCCAAATCATCAACTTTGAGCAATTTTCTTCAAGCAAAGCATTAAAATTCTTTTGAGAAACCATAAATTCTTTCACACTATTCTCAAAATAAGAGGGCATCTTATTAAAATTACCATAAGAATTATTGTAGGAATTTCCATAATTATTAGAGGAATTACTAGGGAACGGTCTAGCATTAAAGTTTCCTCTATAAGCATTGTTTCCAAAACTATTCCTACCAACAAAATTCACATCCATAGATTCATTATTATTCTCAATCAAAGAAGACAAAGGCATATCATTGGGATCAAGAGGAGTATTTTTAGTAGCAAACAATTTCATAAGTTCATCCATCTTTCCACTCAAAACATTGATTTCTTCTATAGCATGCACTTTTTTACTAGAAGATCTTTCGGTGTGCCATTGAGAATAATTAGCCATAATATTATCAAGAAGTTTTGTAGCATCTCCTAACGTGATTTCCATAAATGTGCCTCCCGTGGCCGAATCTAAGAGATTTCTAGAAGCAAAGTTCAAACCGGCATAAAATTTTTGTAAGATCATCCATAAATTCAAACCATGAGTAGGGCAATTACGAAGCATCAATTTCATTCTTTCCCAAGATTGGGAAACATGCTCATGATAAAGTTGTTTAAAATTCATAATATCGTTCCTAAGAGTGATGATCTTAGTGGGAGGAAAGTACTTAGAGATAAAAGCATCTTTGCACTTGTTCCAAGAATCAATACTATTTTTAGGCAAAGACGAAAACCAAACTTTAGCACGATCTCTAAGAGAAAACGGAAATAACTTCAATTTGACAATATTGTTATCCGTATCTTTCTTCTTTTGCATATCACACAAATCAACAAAGTTGTTTAGATGAGTAGCTGCATCTTCACTAGGAAGGCCGGCGAATTGATCTTTCATAACAAGATTCAGCAAAGCAGTATTGATTTCACAAGACTCAACATCATTAAGAGGAGCAATCGGAGTACTAAGAAAATCATTATTATTGGTGTTCAAGAAATCACACAATTTGGTATTATCTTGCGCCATGGCAACAAGTAATCCAACACACAAGCAAACAGAAAAAGGCAAGCGAAAAGAGAGGAGGAGATTGGGAAAGAGAGGGCGAATAAAATGGCAAGGGTGAAGTGGGGGAGAGGAAAACGAGAGGCAAATGGCAAATAATGTAAATGCGAGGGAGATGGGTTTGTGATGGGTACTTGGTATGTCTTGACTTGAGCGAAGACCTCCCCGGCAACGGCGCGAGAAATCCTTCTTGCTACGTCTTGAGCTTGCATTGGTTTTCCTCGAAGAGGAGAGGGTGATGCAGCAATAGTAGCATAAGTATTTCCCTCAGTTTTTGAGAACCAAGGTATCAATCCAGTAGGAGGCTCCTCAACGTGATAAAGGGGTTGTCAATCCCTTCGCGGCCACTTGCGAACTGAGAACTCACAACCAACGTGATAAAGGGGTTGTCAATCCCTTCGCGGCCACTTGCGGAAGTGAGATCTGATAAAGATAGTATGATAATATAAATATATTTTTGGTATTTTATAATATAGATGCAAATAAAAGTAGATTGGAAGCAAATATGATAAGAGATAGACCCAGGAGCCATAGGTTTCACTAGTGGCTTCTCTCAAGATAGCATAAGTATTACGATGGGTGAACAAATTACTGTCGAGCAATTGATAGAAAAGCGAATAGTTATGAGATTCTCTAGGCATGATCATGTATATAGGCATCACGTCCATAACAAGTAGACCGACTCCTGCCTGCATCTACTACTATTACTCCACACATCGACCGACTCCTGCCTACATCTAGAGTATTAAGTTCATAAGAACAGAGTAACACATTAAGCAAGATGACATGGTGTAGAGGGATAAACTCAAGCAATATGATATAAACCCCATCTTGTTATCCTCGATGGCAACAATACAATACGTGCCTTGCAACCCTTTCTGTCACTGGGTAAGGACACTGCAAGATTCAACACAAAGCTAAGCACTTCTCCCATGGCAAGAAAGATCAATCTAGTAGGCCAAACCAAACTGATAATTCGAAGAGACTTGCAAAGATAACTCAATCATACATAAAAGAATTCAGAGAAGATTCAAATATTATTCATAGATAAACTTGATCATAAACCCACAATTCATCAGATCTCGATAAACACACCGCAAAAAGAGTTTACATCGAATAGATATCCACAAGAGAGGGGGAGAACATTGTATTGAGATGCAAAAAGAGAGAAGAAGCCATCTAGCTAATAACTATGGACCCGTAGGTCTGTGGTAAACTACTTACAACTCATCGGAGGGGCAAGGATGTTGATGTAGAGGCCCTCAGTGGTCGATTCCCCCTCCGGCAGAATGCTGGCGAAGGCTCCAAGATGAGATCTCGCGGATACAAAAGGTTACGGTGGTGGAAATTGTGTTTCGTCTGCCTCCTGGATGTTTTTGGGGTACGTAGGTATATATAGGAGGAAGAAGTACGTCGGTGGATGCCCGAGGGGCCCACGAGACAGGGGGCGCGCCCTATGGGGGGGCGCCCTCCTATCTCGTGGGAGCCTCGGCTGCTTCTTGACTTGCACTCCAAGTCCTCTGTATCACGTTCGTTCCAAAAATCACGCTCCCAAAGGTTTCATTCCGTTTGGACTCCATTTGATATTCCTTTTCTTCGAAATACTGAAATAGGCAAAAAAAAGAGTAATACTGGCTGGGCCTCCGGTTAGTAGGTTAGTCCCAAAAATGATATAAATGTGTAAAATAAAGCCCATAAACATCCAAAAGGGGTAATATAATAGCATGGAACAATCAAAAATTATAGATACGTTGGAGAAGTATCAGTTATCAAGACTAATTTCTGGCACCGTTGCCGGGGAGAGATAGCTCTATTCTTTGAGTCACTTGGTATTTATATCTGTTGATCACTATGAGGAACTTGAAAGAAGAAAGAACCAAGATTTTTCCCTCAACTACGAGGGGAGGTAAGGAACTGCCTTCTAGCTCTGCACTCTATTCTCCTTCTGTTTTGAGTAAGCTTGCGACACCTAAACCTGCTACTGCTATGAATTCTGATATTTCGCATGTTATTGATGATGCCACTTCTGCTATGCATGATACTTATGATGAAACTACTTCTGTGTGTAATACTACTTTGCCGTTAGGTGAATTTCTTGACGAACAACTTGCTAGGGTTAGAGAGAATGAAATTATTGAAGATGCTATTATTGATGATAGTGATGATGAAAGTTCTCCCCCTGATTATGAATTACCTGTTGTTCCTGAGGGTTATGTTATGGATGAGGAAGCTGCTAGAGCTATTTTTGCTTGCAAAGATAGATATGATCTTAAGAAGTTATTAACTAAATGGAAGCAGCAATCTCTTAGTGCTAGAATGAAACTTGACCCCGCTTTTGCTACTTCACCTATCTCTGTTACTGATAAGGATTATGAATTCTCTGTTGATCCTGAAATAATTACTTTGGTTGAATTTGATCATTTTTATGGCCTTGAATCTGAAACTGTTGTGGCTCATCTTACCAAGTTAAATGATATAGCCACCCTGTTTACTAATGATGAGAAGTCTCACTATTATTATATCCTTAAGATATTTCCGTTCTCATTAAAGGGTGATGCTAAGACTTGGTTTAATTCTCTTGATCCTGGTTGTGTGCATAGTCCCCAGGATATGATTTATTACTTATCTGCTAAATATTTCCCTGCTCATAAGAAACAAGCTGCCTTGCGGGAAATATATAATTTTGTGCAAATCAAAGAAGAGAGTCTCCCACAAGCTTGGGGGAGGCTTCTCTGATTACTTAATGCTTTGCCTGATCATCCTCTGAAGAAAAATGAAATACTTGATATCTTTTATAATGGACTAACCGATGCTTCCAGTGACTACTTGGATAGTTGTGTTGGTTGTGTTTTCAGGGAAAGAACAATCGACCAAGCTGAATTACTATTGAATAAAATGTTGACTAATTAAAATAATTGGACTCTTCCCGAGCCAATTCCTGAGGCAATTCCTGAGGCAATTCCTGAGCCAATTGAGCCAACTCCTGAGCCCATACCTAAACCCACTCTGAAGAAGAGGGGTGTTCTATTTCTCAGTCCTGAAGATATGCAAGAGGCAAAGAAATCAATGAAAGAAAAAGTTATTAAAGCTGAAGATGTTAAGAATTTACCTCCTATTGAAGAAATACATGGACTTAATATACCACCTGTTGAAGAACCACATTGTCCTGATAACCCGACACAGGTAGTAAAGGTAAATTCTCTCTATAGATATGATAAAGTTGAAATTCCCTCTACTAAATTTCATAGCCCGTGCTTAGATGAATTTGATGACTTTATGGCTAGACAAGAAAGTTTTAATGCTTATGTTGGTAGATAATTAAAGAATAATGCTTTCGAGATAGGATGCTTGAGTGATTATATGGCTAGAGTTAAAGGTGAACTTAAACTCATTAGCAAATATGCTTCTATGGTTACCACTCAAGTTGAGCAAGTACTTAAAGCTCAAAGTGATTTGCTCGATGAATTAAATAATAAACATGACTTTGCTGTTAGAGTGGCTACTAGAACTGGTAGAATGACTCAGGAACCTTTGTATCCTGAAGGCCACCCTAAGAGAGTCGAGCAGGATTCTCAAAGAAATAATTTAGAGGCACCTAGTTCTTCGAAAAAGAAAAAGAAAAACGATAGGACTTTACATGCTTCTAGTGAACCTGTTGTAGACACACCTGAGAATCCCAATGATATTTCTATTTCTGATGTTGAAACACAATCAGGTGATGAACATGAACCTAGTGATAATGTTAATGATAATGTTCATGTTGAGCTCAACCTAGCAATAATAATGAAGTAGAGGTTGAACCTGCTGTTGATCTTGATAACCCACAATCAAAGAATCAATGTTATGATAAGAGCGATTTTGTTGCTAGGAAGCACAGTAGAGAAAGAGAACCATGGGTTCAGAAACCCATGCCCTTTCCTCCTAAACCATCCTAGACAAAGGATGATGAGGATTTTGAGCGCTTTGCTGAAATGATTAGACCTATCTTCTTACGTATGGGCTTAACTGATATGCTTAAATTAAATCATTATGCTAAATATATGAAGGATATCATTACAAATAAAAGAAAGATACCTGAAGCTGAAATTTCCACCATGCTTGCTAATTACACTTTTAAGGTGGAATACCAAAGAAACTTGGAGATCCAGGGGTACCAACCATACCATGCTCCATTAAAAGAAACTATGTTAAAACTGCTTTATGTGATCTTGGAGCCGGTGTTAGTGTTATGCCTCTCTCTTTATATCGTAGACTTGAATTGGATAAGTGGACACCTACTGAAATATGTTTGCAAATGTCTGATAAATCAACTGCTATACCTTTCGGTATTTGTGAGGATGTGCCTGTCGTGGTTGCAAATGTCACTATCTTAATGGACTTTGTTATTCTTGATATTCCCGAGGATGATAGTATGTCAATTATCCGTGGTAGACCCTTTTTGAATACTGCAGGGGCCGTTATTGATTACAACAAAGGCAATGTCACTTTTCATGTTAATGGTAATGAGCATACGTTACACTTTCCAAGGAAACAACCTCAAGTTCATAGCATCAATTCTATTGGAAAAGTTCCAACTATCATTATTGGAGGATTTGAATTTCCTCTTCCTATTGTCAAGAAAAAGTATGATATTCTTATTGTTGGGGATGTTCATATCCCCGTTGAGGTAACTTAGTGTTATTCGAAACTTCTCCCGTTCCGTGTTATTCGGAATGAGTTTGTTAACAAGACTTGATCAACCTTGTTAGTGGATTCATTTTGATGATCATGAGATGGATGAAACTAGAAGGCACGACCTTCTATACCCTCTTTTTACTTTTTGTTATTTAGAATAAATAAAGCAAAAATAGTGTTATATGTCTGTTTTCTGAATTATCCATGCAATAAAAAATATCCCGAAAATAAAAGTGCTCCAAATGCCCTGCAAATTTAGTGTGATTTTTTATGGAATATTTGAGGATTTTAGGCACTGAAAACACTGCAAGGGGGGCGCAAGCACCTGGCCACGAGGGTGGAGGGCGCGCCCACACCCCCTGGGCGCGCCCACACCCCCTGGGCGCGCCCACACCCCCTGGGCGCGCCCACACCCCCTGGGCGCGCCCACACCCCCTGGGCGCGCCCACACCCCCTGGGCACGCCCTCCTGTCTCGTGGGCCCACGGTGGCCCCCCTCCACTTATTCCTGCACCCACACACTCCATCTTCTTCCCAAAAAAATCCCCATCCAGCTCAAGCATGAGTTCTAGCTCATTTTGCTGCGATCTTCGATCTCCTTGCTCAAAGCTCCATTCAAAAAACTGCTTTGGGAGATTGTTGCTTGGTATGTGACTCCTCCATTGGTCCAATTAGTTTTTGTTCTAGTGCTTTATTCATTGCAAATTTTTGCTGCATAGGTGACCCTATTCTTGAGCTTGCATGTCAAATTTATGAGGTCCCAAGTAATTCTAATGCATGATATAGGCTCTAGGCACTTGTAGGAGTGGTTGCAACCATTCTTGTTTAGTTTCATTCACTTTTATTTTGAAGTTACTAAAAATTTCAGAAAAAGAAATATGTCTAGGAGAACGTATCAAGGTGGTTCCTCAACAAAGAAGGGACCCATGCGTGCTATGCGTGAGCAAGACGATGAACCACCAAGGGACGCTGACGTGCGAGCTTGTGAGTGGCCATCAGACGAGTTTATGGTCAAAGCAGGCATTAAGGATGAATTTGACGCATATGTGCGTAATGCCGATCTTGAGGACTTCTTACATGATAAGTGTCCTCATTACTATCAATTGACTGATTCATTCGTAAGAAGGTTTAGATATAAATCTTCACGTAATTCTTAGAGTGTCCTGTTTGATATTTATGATAAATCTTACACCATGGTCTTAGAAGATTTTACAACTGCTTGCAAACTCCCGCAGTGGGGCAATGTTAATGACCCCCACAGATCTGAATATAAAGACTTTCTAGCTAGTATTACTGTGGGAGAATCTAGGGATATAGCACAAGCTACCATAGGGAGCATTCATTTTCCTGCTATACATTATTTTGCCCTCTTCATTGGTAGATGCATTAACGGTAAAGATGAAGCATGTCACATGTGTGTCTCTGATCTTTGTGTCATCAAGAGTGCTGTGTTAGGTAATAAAGATAACAACTTGGGGGCAATAGTTGCACGCAGGTTGCATAATAATGGTATGTCTGGAGATTTATTTGGAGGGATTTATGCGACCCATGTTGCCAATTATCTTGGTATAGCCCCAAGAGAGGGGGATATGGAGTTGCTTCCTGCTTATTTAGATTATGACGTGATGGTCAAACATCATTTTCTTTTGAGGAATGAACAATTCCTCCAGTATTGACTAATCTTTGACAGACATAGCTCTGTCCATGTTACTCTCCCTACTCTCCTTTTTGATTACCAAGCAAAACGAAGATATATTGTTACCAGGGAGGAGGCAGCTGAACAGGAGGGGAGAGCGAAGGCGGCTCGCCAACATGCCTCGGCTCAGGATGCATTTGCTGCTGCATCTCAGTACGTCCCCAGTTATAACTACGGATATCGGCCAGGCTATCCTTGGCAATAGACCAATTTAGGCCAAAAGCCTAAGCTTGGGGGAGTACGTATTTCTCACTGGCTTTACATTCATGCTCACACATTATTCTAGTTGTCGGTGCTCATACTCTTTCATTGTATTATCCATGCTAGTTTAATTTATTTTTCTAGCTTTCTTCTTATGTGTTTGATAAACCTTAAGAAAAACCAAAAAAATTAGTTAGTTTAATTTCCATGCTTGTAGTAGAAATTAAAATGAAAACCCAAAAAGATTTCTCGTTCTTCTTCTTGCTTGTTGGGAGTGTTCCCGTGTAAATAGTTTTATTTCTTTTCTTTCCTTTGGGGGTCGAGAGTAGAAGACCATATTGAAAATGTTTAGTGGCTCTCTATGCATGATTGTATATTTAACTTAGAGCCCATATTACTTTGTGTTCTCTCTTGAGTTGAATACTTGCAGATTCCAGCTTAGTCCAATGCACGTGCACTATTATTATTATATTCACCGTTCGGTCGTGCAAGTGAAAGGCAATAATGACGATATATGATGGACTGATTGAGATGAGAAAAGCTGGTATGAACTCGACCTCTCTTGTTTTCGTAAATATGATGAGTTCATCGTTCCTGATTCAGCTTATTATAAATTAAACATCTTTGCAATGACATTTAGAGATTATAGTTGCTTGTGCCATGCTTAATTAGCTATGAGTTATAATGGTTTGCCTTGCGTGCCAACATGCTATTAAAATGATTATGATGTGGTATGATGGGATGGTATCCTCCTCTGAATGAATTGAGTGACTCGACTTGGCACATGTTCACACATGTAGTTGAAACAAATCAACATAGCCTTCACGATATTTATGTTCATGGTGGATCATATCCTATTCATGCTTGTACTTGGTGTAAATTAATTTTAATGCATGTTCATGATTGTTGTCGCTCCCTCAGTTGGTCGCTTCCCAGTCTTTTGCTAGCCTTCACCTGTACTAAGCGGGAATACTGCTTGTGCATCCAAACTCCATGAACCCCAAAGTTGTTCCATATGAGTCCACCATACCTTCCTATATGCGGTATTTACCTGTTGTTCCAAGTAAATTTGTATGTGCCAAACTCCAAACCTTCAAATGAAATTCTATTTTGTATGCTCGAGCAGCTCATGTTTCAACTAGGGCTGTCTGTATCTTCCATGCTAGGTGGGTTATTATCAAGAGGAGTGGACTCCGCTCCTCATTCACGAGAAAATGGCCGGTAACTGGGATGCCCAGTCCCTTGATCAATATGATCCAAGCAAATCAATATAATTAAACAAAACTCCCCCAGGGCCGTTGTTAGTTGGAGGCACTCGTTGTTTCGAGCAAGCCATGGATTGATGCTTGTTGGTGGTGGGGGAGTATAAACTTTACCATTCTATTTGGGAACCGCCTATAATGTATGTAGCATGGAAGATATCGCCATCTCATATCGTTGCATTGACAGTGAAAGTATGCCGCTCAAAATGTTATTCATCTCTATTTTAAAATCGAGCTCTGGCACCTCTGCAAATCCCTGCTTCCCTCTGCGAAGGGCCTATCTATTTACTTTTATGTTGAGTCATCATCCCTCTTATAAAAAAGCACCCGCTGGAGAGCACGCTGTCATTTGCATGCATTACTATTAGTTTATATTGGGTATGACTTGACTGGATCTCTTTTACCATGAGTTACAATGTTTAGTCAGTGCTTGGTCTTTGAAGGTGCTCTGCATTTATGTTTTGCGGTCTCAGAAAGGGCTAGCGAGATACCATATTGTTATATCATATTATGATTGTTTGGAGAAAGTGTTGTCATCCAAGTTTTATTATTATCGCTCGCTAGCTAATTATGCCATTGATATGAGTAGATGTGAGACCTAAGTGCTATTGTGAGTATGGTTAGTTCATAATCTTTGCTGAAAACTTGAATGATGGCTTTACATATTTACAACAAGAAGAGCAAATAGAGTTTGTAAAAGTTTTTCTTTATCACTTTCAGTTTATCAACTGAATTGCTTGAGGACAAGCAAAGGTTTAAGCTTGGGGGAGTTGATACGTCTCCAAGGTATCTACTTTTCCAAACACTTTTGCCCTTGTTTTGGACTCTAACTTGCATGATTTGAATGAAACTAAACCGGACTGACGCTGTTTTTAGCAGAACTGCCATGGTGTTGTTTATTGTGCAGAAAACAAAAGTTCTCGGAATGACCTGAAAATCCACGGAGATAACTTTTGGAAAATATAAAAAATATTGGCGAAAGAATCAAGGCCAGGGGCCCCACACCCTGTCCACGAGGGTGGGGGGTGCGCCCCCCTGTCTCGTGGGCCCCCTGATGCTCCACTGACCTCAACTCCAACTCTATATATTCCGCTTCATCGGCGAGATGGCCGGTCTCCAAGACCCCAATCGCATGAGGCCGGTGCGCCTATCGGCGGACCAGATCGCGTGCCAGGTGAACGACATCTCCAAGGCCAATCTTGGGGACGACTGGCGGTTCGGCAAGGCGCCATACAACCAATCGAATCCGGCGCCTCTGGTCAGTATTTGGTCTCCTTATTTTGCTGTTGCGTATCTCCTTGTTCGCCCTAACGCGACGTGGGAGGTGCTTCTGAATGCCATCCGGCACCCTTACGCCCGGGCTCCGTCGCAGGTGGTGTGGATGGCGTCGGAGGAGCCTGCGGCCCACGGCGGAGGAGAGGAGGACGAGGTTGACGCCGGCGCTGGGCGTCGCGCGGGCACATCCTGCCTTCTTGCCTTCTCCTTTGTGTTTCTTGAGTTGTTGGTTGTGACACGGCGCGGGCGACGCTGACGCCAATTGCTGATGTAGTGGCGTTGGGCGGAGGGGGCGGCGACGCGGGCGGAGCCGGGTTGTCGCGCGGAGCGACACCGAGCCATCCGCATGGGAAGGATAGCGTTGCACCGCGGCCCCGGTCCCCGAAGCGCGCGGCGGACCCGGCCGAGAGCGCGAGGCCGGCCAAGATTAAGCGTGACGCCGGGTAGGGGAGGCCGGCCCCCGTCCCAGTCCTGATAGGGTAAGTTTCTTCTCCTGTCTGCATCCGAGCGGTCGAGCCGACTTTGCTTTTGCTCATTTTGTCTTCTTCTTCAGGTCGCCGACCGTGCTGGCGAGGTGGGTGGCAGATGCTGCAGCCGCCGAGGAGGCCGCATTCCGCAGGAGCCGGTCCGACCCTGTCGACCGGGTCGAGGAGGAGGAGCCGGCTGACCCGGACCTCGGCCTGGACCCGACCGACGCGTATGTCCTGGCCTGGCGAGATAGGAACAGGGCCGAGGCGGAGCTAGAGGCGGCGTCTGTCCGGGGTTGGACCGATGCTGCAGCGGCATGGGCGCGAGCCGGCGAGGAGCCGACATGGCGCGAGATGCCAGAGGGCACAGTGGTGGCAGCGACGGTCTTCGAGCCGTCGTCGGTGAGGGAGCGCGGCCGAGGAGGCCGGGCTAACATGGTGATCCTCGACCAGGAGGTCGTGGAGGTGGAGGACGACACCCCGCTGCAGGTCGATGTTGTCGAGCGGGTGGGGGCCGGCGGAGGCGGTGATGGCGCCGTCTTGGAGGAGGCACCGCGGGTGGCCCCGCAGGGGATGCCGCCGGCGTCGGAGGAGGCGCCGCAGGACACCCCGGCTGCAGAGCCGGGGGTGGCATCGCAGGCCGTCCCGGCATCCGGGTTGTTGGTGGCGCCGGAGGAGGGGCTGGCCGTGGCGGGAGCGGCTAGCGGGGAGCATGCCCTGGTTCTCCGGCAGGGGGGACGTCGGGCCGCCGCGCCACAGCCGGCGCGGCGCGGAAGTGCTGTGGTCTTCGGACCCCAGACCTAGGAGGAGGCGGCGATGGACGCCGTCAGCCGCCGCCTGCGCGGACGGACGGACCAGCTCGAGGCCTTTTCCCAGGCCGAGGTGGAGCGGACGCGGGATTTGGAGCGCGCCGTGCTGGTAAGCTTCTTCTGCAGCTTCTTCTTTGTGGGGGCACGCTAGTGCACTCACTGGGTGTAGCCCCCGAGGTTCGGGCTAACTACGTAGTAGTTGGGTCGAATCTTTAGAATGCTGCGTTTGTTCTGATTGCTGCCTTTTTTCAGCAACTCGACGCCTACCGGGTCGGCGCCTTTAACCGTCTCTTGGGCAAATACCGGAAGCTCAAGGAATAGCTCGCCACCAAGGAGGAGGAGCTCCGCGTCGCCGCAGGTATCTTCGTGCCATTTTCTAGTGGGGGAGCGCTAGTGCACCCACTGGGTGTAGCCTCCAAGATTCGGGCCAACTGTGTAGCAGTTGGGCCAAATCTTAAGTCTTGCTTTTTTCCTTTCCTGAATCTTCCTTTTTTGCAGCCGAGGTGTTGTCACGGCAGACCCAACTGCTCCAGGCCGGCCATCACTATGACCGGCTTGTTGCCGACACTGGCCGTCTTGGTGCCGACGTGGCGCAGGCAAGGGCGGAGGCGGCGGCGGCCCGGCGGTCGCTCGACGAGGCCAACCAGCTGCAGGAGCAGTTGGCGGGCCACAAGAGCCGGCTCAAGGCTGAGATGGAGTTCCTCAAGGTGGAGGCCGCCAAGATGGCGGAGGCGCAGCAGGCCCTGGTCGAGGCGGACCAGCAGAGTGGCAGGCTAGCCGGCGATAAGGGCCGGCTTCACGCCGAGGTGGAGCGCCTGAAGGAGCAGGCTGCCGCAGCGTGATACGTCTCCAACGTATCTACTTTTCCAAACACTTTTGCCCTTGTTTTGGACTCTAACTTGCATGATTTAAATGAAACTAACCCGGACTGACGCTGTTTTTAGCAGAACTGCCATGGTGCTGTTTATTGTGCACAAAATAAAAGTTCTCGAAATGACCTTAAAATCCACAGAGATAACTTTTGGAAAATATAAAAAATATTGGCGAAAGAATCAAGGCCAGGGGGCCCACACCCTATCCACAAGGGTGGGGGTGCGTCCTCCCCCTGGGCGCGCCCCCTGTCTCGTGGGCCCCCTGATGCTCCACCGACCTCAACTCCAACTCTATATATTCCGTTTCACGGAGAAAAAATCAGAGAGAAAGTTTCATCACATTTTACGACACGGAGCCGCCGCCAAGCCCTAATCTCTCTCGGGAGGGCTGATCTGGAGTCCGTTCGGGGCTCCGGAGAGGGGGATTCGTCACCGTCATCATCATCAACCATCCTCCATCACCAATTTCATGATGCTCACCGCCGTGCGTGAGTAATTCCATCGTAGGCTTGCTGGACGGTGATGGGTTGGATGAGATTTACCATGTAATCAAGTTAGTTTTGTTAGGGTTTGATCCCTAGTATCCACTATGTTCTGAGATTGATGTTGCTATGACTTTGCTATGCTTAATGCTTGTCACTATGGCCCGAGTGCCATGATTTCAGATGTGAACCTATTATGTTTTCATGAATATATGTGAGTTCTTGATCCTATCTTGCAAGCCTATAGTCACCTATTATGTGTTATAATCCGACAACCCCGAAGTGACAATAATCGGGATACTTCTCGGTGATGACCATAGTTTGAGGAGTTCATGTATTCACTATGTGCTAATGCTTTGTTCCGGTTCTCTATTAAAAGGAGGCCTTAATATCCCTTAGTTTCCATTAGGACCCCGCTGCCACGGGAGGGTAGGACAAAAGATGTCATGCAAGTTCTTTTCCATAAGCATGTATGACTATATTCAGAATACATGCCTACATTACATTGATGAACTGGAGCTAGTTCTGTGTCACCCTATGTTATAGCTATTACATGAGGAATCGCATCCGACATAATTATCCATCACTGATCCAATGCCTACGAGCTTTTCACATATTGTGCTTCGCTTATTTACTTTTCCATTGCTACTGTTAGAGTTACTACAAAACTGCTATCTTTACTTTTGCCGATGTTACCATTACTATCATACTACATTGCTACTAAATACTTTGCTGCAGATACTAAGTTATCCAGGTGTGGTTGAATTGACAACTCAACTGCTAATACTTAAGAATATTCTTTGACTCCCCTTGTGTCGAATCAATAAATTTGGGTTGAATACTCTACCCTCGAAAGCTGTTGCAATCCCCTACACTTGTGGGTTATCATGGTGGAGGGGGCCCATCAGGACAAGGCCCACCGTCGCGAGGCGTCCGAGAAGGCGACCGACGACAAGGACGCCGAGTTGAGGGAGGCCCTTGCCAAGGTGGCCGACTTGGAAAGGGCGCTCCAGGAGCGCGACCGCACCATTGATCGGGAGCGGTGCGGTATGTTGCTTGAAGCGCAGCACCTGGAAGAATCCTTGTCCAGTAAGTGTTTTTCTTGAGTTTTGCCGGGTTGGGATCCGGCTTTTCGTCCTTGCTGTCCTTTTTCCTGACTTGCTTCGTTTTCTGGCAGGGGCCTTCCCGGAGACGCATCGGCTGGCGGAAGAAGCCGTCCGCTTCCAGCGCGATCCGCTGGGGGCCGTTGGATCCGGGACCGACCCGCAGGTGGCGTGGACCTTCCCGGAGATCATGACCGCCGCTGAGGCCCGCCTGTGGGTCCTGAGGAGCAGATGGGGCGGCTGTCCCAGGCCGGCACAGCGATGACAATGGCCCTTTGGCCGGGCTCTGTTGAGCCAAGCGGCTTCACGCGACTGGCGCGCCGGCTGGAGATGGGGCCGGACCGGCTCCACGAGTGGCGTGTCTCCGCCGCTCGTGCCGGCACCAAGATGGCACCCCGGTTCGCGCTATCTTGGCACCCGGACCTGTAGCTGGACGCGCTGATGGGCCAGCGGGCCATCTCGGAGCGGCAACTGCAGGAGAAGGCCGGTTGGATTGCCTCCTAGGCCAGCTACATAGCCGAGTTCGCCTTCCATGACGAGTTCCACCCGGAGTGGGCGGAAGATGGTGGAGTCGTGGCCGGCGACGACTACGGCTTGCTTCTTCACGACCCGGAAGGCAGCTCCAAGGAGACGGGCGTCTACCATGATGGGGGCACCGAGGAGGCCACCGGTACCTCGGAGGCCGCCAGGGGAGAGCCATCGACATCAAGACCCAGCACTAGAGATGCCTGAGATGCCTTTGTAGAATCTGTTAGGTAGCAGGTCCACCCACCCACTGGGGGTTTCTGGGTGTAATGAACTCTGGTCGTGGGCCTTTAAATATTTATGTGTAAATGTCGTGAATGTTTTTAATCTTGCTTTTTGTTTTTTGAACCGATTTCTTGCGCTTTTCCTTTCTCAAACCTCCCCCCCCCCGCAAGTCAGACGGCCGAGGCTCCGGTCCGTGACAAGGAGTTCAACTCTTTGAGAGGAGCTTGTAGTACTTGGGTTATTTAAAACATTGAGCGTGAGCAAAACACCCACTGGGCCGGCTGGCGGCAATCCGGCGGGGCCGGTTGGCGAGCAGCCGGTCGTGCGGCTATTTTTTAAAGTGACGGGCCGGGTTGATAGACCCGGCAACCTTTAACTTAGTGTTTGAAGCGTGGGGGAGCTCTGGTCATTGTGCTTGCCAGCCGACAGCCGAACCCAAGTCTGCGGCTGTCACACCCTAGCTAGTCATGCATTAGAGTGTTGCATCATGTTTACTCTTTCATCAGAAACTTGAAATGGGGATGACAGAACCCCCAGTCCCCTCTGAAACCAACTAGGGTTTACTAAAATAATTTTCAATGAACCTGAAATGCCCTTCTAAAATGCCCATCATTTTTGTCTTGGTTCAGAACCTCTGCCAAAAGTGGTGCACATTTTCCTAGGCCATCCTAGGGTTTTGAATTAAATCATAACTATTTGAATTTGGGCATTTAAAATAATATAAAATATTTAAATGCTCAAATATCTCCAAACTAAAATGTTTCATGTTGGAAATAATCCAACTATGGACCAGGAGCAATTTGGTGATTTTTGAAGTTGTCTAGGTATTTTATTAAATTCAACAAAGTTGCAGATATATTAAATAAAAACAGAAAACAGAAAAGAAAGGGGAAGACTTACCTGTGCGGCCCAGCCAGCCGGCCGGCCCAGCCAGCAACCGACCCAGCCCAGCCAGCAACCGACCCAGCCCAGCACTGTAGCTCCCCGTCGTCTTCCTCCCCACGCCCCGAAGCTGCTGCGTGCTCGCGCGCGCGCGGCCGCGCGGCCACCTCCTGCTTGCCGACGCCCTCCTGGCCGCGTGGACGACGCCCGCAGCCCGTCCCGATCCCCCCTGCTCTCTCTCACTCTCCCCGGCTCTCTCCTTCCTCTCCCTCGCTCTCTCTCTCACACGGCCGAACACCACCGTCGCCACCGTTCGCCGTAGCAGTCGTCTCCGACCACCCCTCGCTTCCCCGACAAGCTCAGAAGCTCCGCCATAACTCCCTCTTCCTCCCCACCGCTCCACGGGTCTCCGGAAGCCCTGCATCGCCGCCACGTCGCCGTTCCCCTCTTCGGACTCCGACCACCGTCGCCATCAAATTCGTCGTCTCCGGCGCGTCCCCGAGCCCGCTTCGACGCCCACTGCAACCGCGGTGAGCCCCCGGAGCGTTTCCCCCTTCTTCCCTGGTCTCTCCCGACCTCTAGGCCCTAGCTCCACCTCGACCGAGAGCTCCACGCCGCCGGCGATGTCGCCGTCGTGGCCACGGTCGCCGTAGCGCCCAACCGAGCACACCATCGTGCTCCACACATCACCAGGAGCACGTAGAACGCACCAACGCCTCCCCAAACCCCCTGCAACACTGATCCCGACCGCACCCGAACTCCGGCCGCCGCAGCCGAGCTCGCCGCCGTCAACTCCGGCCACCCCGAGCCCAACCACCACCACCAATAGACGCGGCTCAACCTCAGCAACACGTAGATGCCTTCCGCCGTCCATTTGGTCGCCGGAATGGCAAAAAGCACTCTCGCCGCCGTCTCGGATCTCGCCGGCGTCATGTCGCCGGTGGGGTTTGACTTGACCGACCTGGGGTTTGACCCCCCAGGGTCACTGACGCGTGGGCCCTGTCGGCCAGATGGTTAGGTTAGCGCTAACTACTGTTAGTCAACCCCCCTGACACTGACAGTGGGCCCCAGCGCCACTAATTAGTAATTAGAATTAATTTAAATCTGTTTAACCCCCCCTGTCACTGACGTGTGGCCCCCACACGTCAGGTTTGACTTCAGCCAGCCCAGTTGACCTGCTGACGTCCACTGTGACGTCAGGCTGACGCAGTAATTAATTTTCTGGATTTAAATTAAATCAGGAAATTCCAGAATATTAATTAAACTTCAAAAATTCATAACTTTTATTCTGTAACTCCAAATTGGACAAATTATATATGAAAAATGATCAGAAAAATCCAATCTATCCATCTGTACTATTTTCATGCATGATCAAACAAGTTAAATTGATGTTTTAATCAGAACAAGGAAAAGCACTTTAAAAGGCCATATTTGAATTTGAAATTTGAATCTTTGATTCAAATTTGTTCAAACCCTTCTGGTTTTAGTTGCATTAGCCCAACACACTCATATTGCCATGTTTCATGCATGCATCATATTGTTGCATATTGTTTGGTGATGTTGTGTATCGATGTCCTTTGCGACAGGATCTGTTCCCGAGGAGTACCCTGATTACCCTAGCGAAGAACCGTATCCGTGCAACGAACCATCAGGCAAGCAACCAACCATTTGATCATATCGATACAATCCCATGTTCTCGCTCCTGCTCTCTTTTACTGCATTAAGACAACGCGATTCAAACTGCTGTGTGCTACGGTAGTTGAACCCATTTCCTCTGCATGACCTGTCATTGCCACAGTAACTAGATGAAACCCACTAGCATGTGTAGGAGTTGATTGAGCCATATGTATGTGTTGTTCCTACCTTGCTATGCCTGCTATGCTTAGAGTCGTGTCAGGTCTGGTTCATCTGGGTGATGGGCTAGAGTGAAATGTTAATGTCGGTAATGAGAGTGGTGTGGTGAACACGATTTGGTAAAGGTATCGATGAGAGGCCATGTAGGAGTACATGGTGGGTTGTTTCATTGAAGCCGACCTTAAGCACTGAGATCTGTATGTGTGATTTAAGAATCAGCTACTACCATACATTGGGCCCTGAAATATGACCCCGCTCGACTTCTTATTCACCCTAGCTCTCTGTCCAGGAGTTGCAAGTAGTTTCTGGTGTTTGTAGCCTACTGGAGGCCGTGGACAGCGCTGACCGTAGGGGTGGGCTGTGATGCGGTAGGTACGTGGCACGGTGTACCGAATACCCGTTAGGTATCTCGGGAACCCTGTTCACATCGTTCGGGGCCGTATGGGAAACCTCGGCCGGACTCCCTGCGGATGGAACCTGAATAGGCGATAAACCTGGACTAGAGGCTTAAGTGTTTAGGTAGGTCGTGGTCTACACCCACGTCGGCTTTCGCTTGAAGTCTGCCGAGCACATGTCGTGTGCAGACGCTAAGTGGTGGAAACATGTATGAAGAAGTACACCCCTGCAGGGTTAACATGATCTATTCGAATAGCCGCGTCCGCGGTAAAGGACTACTTGGTTGCCTATACAGTTCATAGACAAGTAAATGGAAACTACTAAAAGCCTCAAGATAAGTGTGAGTGCCGAGGATGGCTCTTCCGTAGGAAGACGGAGGTGGATCCTCGGTAGTGTATTGAAGTGGTGAGTAGTGGACTCGTGTGCGCAAAACATTTCAAGTTGGAGTATCGTAGGATAGTCTAGCCAAGAGTCAAAGCTGGCTTGCTGCAATAACTCCACCAACCCTTCTTGATACTATGCATGTATGTAGGATCTGATGTAAGTCTTGCTGAGTACCTTTGTACTCATGTTGCTATAATCTACATTTTTACAGAAGACGCTGCAACCCCTTCTGATGGGTTCTATGTAGACGTTGACATCAACGAGTAGGCTAAGGACCCAGGTGGTGACCCTGAGCTTGTGATGGACCACGTAGTATAGTTAGGCTTCCAAGCCTCTTTTATTTTACTAGTTGTCTGTACCCAGACAAGTACTTCCGCTGTTGGCTTGTATGACTGTATGACTTGTATGTTGGGTCGTGAGACCCGTACCTTTGTGTATGATATGTATGGCTCCCTGAGCCTTAAATAAAGTACTTGTGTCGTAGAGTCATGTTGTGATGCTTCGTTGTATTTGCACATATCGAGCATATTGTGTGTATGATTGAAATGCTTGGTATGTGTGGGATCTGACTATCTAGTTGTTTATCTTTAGTAGCCTCTCTTACCGGGAAATGTCTCCTAGTGTTACCGCTGAGCCATGGTAGCTTGCTACTGCTCTGGAACACTTAGGCTGGCCGGCATGTGTCCTTCTTCGTTCCTGTGTCTGTCCCTTCGGGGAAATGTCACGCTTTGAGTACCGGAGTCCTGTTAGCCCGCTACAGCCCGGTTTACCGGAGTCCTGCTAGCCCAGTGCTACAGCCCGGACCCACTTGCTGATGACCGACACGTTCGAAGCTGGGTCATGGATGCCTGTCCCTGTAAGTCTGTGCCACTTTGGGTTTACGACTAGTCATGTCAGCCCGGGCTCTTTATCATATGGATGCTAGCGACACTATCATATACGTGAGCCAAAAGGCGCAAACGGTCCCGGGAAAAGGTAAGACGACACCCGTGGGAATACCGTGCGTGAGGCCGCAAAGTGATATGAGGTGTTACCAGCTAGATCGATGTGACATCGAGTCGGGGTCCTGACAGCGTTGGCATCAGAGCCGGACTGCCTGTAGGTTCTCCAAGCCAAACTGGTCGATGTTGAGTCTAGAAATTCTTTAGTTATATGTAGGGGAATTGTTTGTGGGTTGGAACGTAAGGCTCTTTTTACTCCTTATACCTTATGACTTTCTGATCTGAGTCAGTCCATTCTTCCACCGGGGGTTAAGGAATTAGGATCTGTTCTCTCTATCAGGATCACGAGTTACTAATCAGTAGTACCTTATAAGTTTGATGGTTACAAGCCTAGTTCAGTTCTACTACCACATTATGTTGCCAGAATGGTTTCAGAACTTTGATATGATGATGTTGAGTGTGTACGAAATCCTTTGTCAAATGTCTCAAATCCTTTTTGAGCATTTACAGCTGTTATGCTGCCGAAATTTTGCTAGAAATTCTAATGCCTTTGCATTATGATTATGCTTTCAGATGGCCACTCGCGACCTCAATCAAGTGGTTCGCCTGACTCGATGCCTAGATGTACCCGGCCATACTGCTAAGTTGGTCAGGGTAATGACTGAGGCTGGATATCGCTGGTATCCTGAGTACACGGTCGAAGAGCAATTCCGAGACTTCAATCAAAGCCAGTATCTCTGCACTGTCAGGATATTTCCATCTTATCCTGGATCCACCGAGCCTCTTCACTGCTCCTATGGACTCGGGGTTACTATTGAGATGGCTGTGCAGGACGCCGCCTACTCTATGATGACCATTATGCGAGTCAGATCTGGTCTATTTCGGGACTCTGACTTCCGGTATATGCCAGGATCACTTCCGGGAGCACAAGGATATCTCCAAGCTATTTATGCTGACTCCACTCAGGAGGATTCACGGACTCGCACCACTGCTGAGATGCTCGAGGATAAGGACCGTGAAAATCGGGCCTTAAGGTTAGAGCTCTTCAATACCCGTGCTGACCACTGGGCCACTTTGACTCGGTTCGCACCGGCGGTGCAAGCTGGATATTCAGATATGCGCGATCTCTATCCTGTGAGATCTGCTCTGCCAGACGTGATGGTTTGGCGTGATGTAGGAGGCATCACCCCACCTCGCGGTCCCCGCAGGCCACCGTTTGTTGGTCCACGACCTCATCCTAGCCCCTATGGTCCACAAGCTCCGCGAGATCGTCTGTTTCCGGATGAACATGTTGAGCTTCCAGGCTATGGAGGTGACTTCTACGAGGACTACTACGGATCGGTCTGAGTTAGTGATAGTATCACTAGTTCGCACTAGCTGTGTCATCTATCGTCCCGCGTGACTCGTGGGTTATGACCTAGTTTGTACTCTTTCCGGAGTGTAGAAAAATAATGTATAGGAGCTTGGAATGCCTCCGATGAGATGTAATCCTTTTCTCACCGTAATAGTACTTTGTTTGGTCTTGTACTAAACCTTGTATGGTGTGTATGACGATGGAATAAAGAAGCAGTTTCTGTATCTACCATGTCATACGGATGATCATCTTGCATTCCGAGTTATTTCTTACATTATGTATCCCATGTCGGAATTTCATCATTCTGACTAAATCATTGTCTTGTTTACCTAGGATGGTCAACACGCGCGCCAACCCTGCTTCCCAAGAGCAGGCCGAAGGCAGTGAAGCCAGGAATGAAAATCTGCCTCATCCTCCTTCACTAGCCGAGGTGATGATGGAAGCTGAGAGAAACAAGCGGGAGACAAACCGTTTGTTGGAGCGTATTGAACAGAATACAGCACACCATCAGAGGGCTAACGTGGTGTCACTCAGTGATTTTATCAAATTGCATCCACCCACGTTCCACCACTCCGTCGAGCCTCTCGACGCTGATGACTGGCTTCGCAGTATCTCTCACAAGCTGCGTTCCGCGCTGGTAGCGGAGGCTGACAAGGTCACCTTTGCTGCATATCATCTTGAAGGCCCCGCCAGTCTATGGTGGGAGAATTATGGAGCTATGCGCCCAGCGGGCCATGTCACAACTTGGGCTGAGTTCAGCGAGGCTTTCCGTGAACATCACATTCCGGAGGGTCTCATGGACCGTAAACGTGAAGAATTTTGCAGTTTCACCCAAGGCCGACTTTCTGTGGATGCCTATAGCAGGGAGTTTGGTAATCTCGCCCGATATGCAACTGAGGAAGTTTCTACTGACGCCAAGAAGCAAGCAAGGTTCCGTAAGGGCCTTAGTCCTGAGCTTCGCCGCGACCTCCGTCTGCATGAGTGCACATCTTTTTCGAAACTTGTCAACAAAGCCATCAGTGCTGAAACTGGTCAGACTGACTATGACGCAACACGCAAGCATGGACGTGACATGGGTTCCTCATCCGGTGCTGGTCCTCAGAAGCGCCGCGTGTGGGTACCCAACACCGCCCTGCCACCCAGGTTCACACCGAGGCCATCCTTCCAGGCGCCTCGCCCCGTTCAACAGTCTGCACCAGCCAAGCCCTATGGGGGTCCAACCAATAATGCTCCTCCACGTACCAGTTCCGTGACTTGTTTCAAGTGTGGGGAATCTGGTCATTATATGCGTGAGTGTCCCCAGACCAACCCCAATCAATCTGCTAAAGCTGTTGGCCGTGGCAAGCCGACAGGGAAAGTGTTTCATGCTAAACCGGTCACCGCTTCACGTGGCCATGTCAACTGTATCTCTGCCGAAGAAGCTCAAGAGGATCCCAACGTCGTTCTCGGTACGCTTCTTGTTAATTGCCACCCGGCATCTGTTCTTTTCGATACAGGAGCCTCTCATTCTTTTATATCTGAAAATTATGCTCGTTTGCATAACGTTGCATTCTGTGACTTGCCATCCTCTATGGTAATTCAAACTCCGGGATCCAAATGGCAAACTTCTAGAGTAAGCCATGGAAATGAAATCCAAGTCGACAGACTTGTTTTCCTCGCATCTTTGATAGCCCTTAAATCTTCAGATATTAATATCATTTTGGGTATGGACTGGATGTCAGCTCATCAAGCCAAAATTGATTGCTTCTCTAGGACTGTTCAACTCACCCATCCTTCGGGAAGATAGTCAATGTCTTGACCCGAATAGCCAAGCGACAATTATATTCTCTTAACGCCAGCCCTTTGCCAGACCTTGAGGACGTTCCGGTAGTCCGTGACTTCCCGGATGTCTTTCCAGAGGAATTGCCAGGTGTTCCACCTGACAGGGATGTTGAGTTCGTAATAGACCTCATTCCAGGAACCGTTCCGATTGCTAGAAGACCTTATAAGATGGCACCCCTAGAACTAGCCGAGCTTAAGAAACAACTCGATGAATCCTTGAAAAAGGGTTTCATCCGCCCTAGTTCATCTCCGTGGGCTTGCCCCGTCCTATTCGTCAAGAAGAAGGATGGTACGGACCGGATGGTTGTAGATTACCGACCTGTCAATTTGGTCACAATCAAGAACAAATACCCACTTCCCAGGATCAACGATCTGTATGATCAGCTCGCTGGATCCTCAGTCTTCTCCAAGATGGATTTGAGGTTGGGCTACCATCAAATCAAAATCAGAAACGGGGACATTCCTAAAACGGCCTTTGTTACTCGTTATGGCCAATACGAGTACACCGTCATGTCCTTCGGTTTAACCAACGCTCCAGCCACCTTTTCTCGGTTAATGAACTCAATCTTCATGGAGTATTTGGATAAATTCGTCGTAGTTTATCTCGATGATATACTCATCTACTCCAAGAACGAGGAAGAACATGCCGAACATCTAAGGCTAGTGTTGAAGAAACTTCGAGAGCATCGCCTTTATGCCAAATTCTCAAAATGTGAATTCTGGTTGTCAGAAGTGACCTATCTGGGTCATGTAATATCTGGTAAAGGTATTGCTGTTAACCCTGAGCGAGTTCAAGCTATCCTTGATTGGACTCCACCTGAATCGGTCAAGCAAGTTCGGAGTTTTCTAGGCTTAGCGAGCTATTGCCGTCGCTTTGTCGAGAACTTCTCCAAAGTTGCTAAACCTCTAACCGAACTCCTCAAGAAAGATAAGAAGTTCGAATGGACTCCACAATGTGAGCACAGCTTTCAGGAACTGAAAAGACGCCTGACCTCTGCTCCCGTGCTGGTACCGCCAGACTTCTCCAAGGACTTTGTTATCTACTGCGACGCCTCGCGACAAGGACTAGGTTGCATTCTCATGCAAGATCGACACGTAATTGCTTACGCTTCACGGCAATTGCACCCACATGAGGAGAATTATCCTACTCATGATCTAGAGCTTGCAGCCGTAGTCTATGCACTTAAGACCTGGCGACATTACCTCCTCGGTAATCGTTGCGAAATATTCACTGATCACCAAAGTCTGAAGTACATCTTCACCCAACCGGATCTGAATCTCAGGCAAAGACGTTGGGTTGAATTGATCACAGACTTCGACTTAGGAATAACCTACACCCCAGGGAAAGCCAACGTCATGGCTGATGCGCTAAGTCGTAAATCTTATTGTAACAACCTGATGTTACAACAAAGTCAACCGCTTCTCCATGAGGAATTTCGGAAGCTTAACCTTCACATTGTACCTCAAGGTTTTCTTTCCACCTTGGTAGCAAAACCTACTCTTACGGATCAAATCATCGCTGCCCAAAAGCGAGATAAGGGAATATCTAAAATCAAAGAGAACATTGCTAGCGGAGGTGCTAGTTGTTTCTCCACAAATGATCATGGTGTTGTGTACTTTGAGAACCGTCTAGTGGTTCCCAAGAACCAGCATCTACGGCAGTTGATCCTTAAGGAGGCTCATGAATCTCCTCTCACCATTCATCCCGGTAGTACTAAGATGTATCAGGACCTACGCCAGAGGTTCTGGTGGACTAGGATGAAGAGAGAAATTGCTCAGTATATTGCAATTGCGACGTCTGTCGTCGTGTAAAAGCAGAGCATCAACGGCCTGCTGGCACCCTTCAACCCTTAGCTATTCCTGAATGGAAATGGGATAAAATTGGTATGGATTTCATTACCGGTTTTCCCAGGACCAAAAGAGGGAATAATGCTATTTTCGTCGTGGTCGATCGTCTTTCCAAAGTAGCTCATTTCTTACCTGTTCGTGAGAGTATAACCGCTAGTCAGCTGGCAGACTTATACATCTCCCGAATAGTGTCCCTCCATGGTGTTCCTTTGGAAATCAATTCGGATCGAGGAAGTCTTTTCACCTCTCGATTTTGGGAAAGTTTCCAAAATGCTATGGGAACCCGTCTCTCCTTTAGCACCGCTTTCCACCCTCAGTCAAGTGGTCAAGTGGAACGCGTCAACCAAATTCTAGAAGACATGCTTCGAGCCTCTGTTATCTCGTTCGGAATGGACTGGGAGAAGTGCCTTCCATTTGCCGAATTCGCTTACAACAACAGCTATCAATCTAGCTTGGGTAAAGCCCCTTTTGAAGTTCTCTATGGACGACGATGTCGAACACCCCTTAACTGGTCAGAGACCGGGGAAAGACAATTCTTTGGCCCGGATATGATTCAGGAAGCAGAAGAACAAGTTCGTATCGTTCGTGAAAAGTTGAAAACAGCCCAATCCCGTCAAAAGAGTCAATATGACCGAAAACATAAGGCTATGACTTTCGAGGTTGACGAGAAGGCTTATCTTCGGGTCACCCCTCTGAAGGGAACCCATCGTTTCGGTATCAAAGGCAAATTGGCTCCTCGTTACATTGGACCTTTTCGCATTCTTGCCAAACGAGGAGAAGTTGCCTACCAATTGGAACTACCTCCGCACCTCTCCAGAGTTCACGATGTCTTCCACGTTTCTCAACTCAGGCGTTGCTTCTCGGATCCTATCCGTGAAGTGGACCACGAAACGCTTGATCTCCAAGATGATCTTACATATCGAGAGTACCCCATTCGTATCCTCGATCAAGCCGAGCGTACCACGCGACGTCATAATATCAAGTTCCTCAAAGTTCAATGGTCGCATCATTCTGAGGATGAAGCAACTTGGGAAAGGGAGGATCGTCTTCGACTCGAGTATCCCGCCTTCTTCTCGGAGGAACCCAAATCTCGGGACGAGATTCTTTTGAGTGGGGGTGAGTTGTCACACCCTAGCTAGTCATGCATTAGAGTGTTGCATCATGTTTACTCTTTCATCAGAAACTTGAAATGGGGATGACAGAACCCCCAGTCCCCTCTGAAACCAACTAGGGTTACTAAAATAATTTTCAATGAACCTGAAATGCCCTTCTAAAATGCCCATCATTTTTGTCTTGGTTCAGAACCTCTGCCAAAAGTGGTGCACATTTTCCTAGGCCATCCTAGGGTTTTTGAATTAAATCATAACTATTTGAATTTGGGCATTTAAAATAATATAAAATATTTAAATGCTCAAATATCTCCAAACTAAAATGTTTCATGTTGGAAATAATCCAACTATGGGCCAGGAATAGTTTGGTGATTTTTGAAGTTGCCTAGGTATTTTATTTAATTCAACAAAGTTGCAGATATATTAAATAAAAACAGAAAACAGAAAAGAAAGGGGAAGACTTACCTGTGCGGCCCAGCCAGCTGGCCGGCCCAGCCAGCAACCGACCCAGCCCAGCACTGTAGCTCCCCGTCGTCTTCCTCCCCACGCCCCGAAGCTGCTGCGTGCTCGCGCGCGCGCGGCCGCGCGGCCACCTCCTGCTTGCCGACGCCCTCCTGGCCGCGTGGACGACGCCCGCAGCCCGTCCCGATCCCCCCTGCTCTCTCTCACTCTCCCCGGCTCTCTCCTTCCTCTCCCTCGCTCTCTCTCTCACACGGCCGAACACCACCGTCGCCACCGTTCGCCGTAGCAGTCGTCTCCGACCACCCCTCGCTCCCCCGACTAGCTCAGAAGCTCCGCCACAACTCCCTCTTCCTCCCCACCGCTCCACGGGTCTCCGGAAGCCCTGCATCGCCGCCACGTCGCCGTTCCCCTCTTCGGACTCCGACCACCGTCGCCGTCAAATTCGTCGTCTCCGGCGCGTCCCCGAGCCCGCTTCGACGCCCACTGCAACCGCGGTGAGCCCCCGGAGCGTTTCCCCCTTCTTCCCTGGTCTCTCCCGACCTCTAGGCCCTAGCTCCACCTCGACCGAGAGCTCCACGCCGCCGGCGATGTCGCCGTCGTGGCCACGGTCGCCGTAGCGCCCAACCGAGCACACCATCGTGCTCCACACATCACCAGGAGCACGTAGAACGCACCAACGCCTCCCCAAACCCCCTGCAACACTGATCCCGACCGCACCCGAACTCCGGCCGCCGCAGCCGAGCTCGCCGCCGTCAACTCCGGCCACCCCGAGCCCAACCACCACCACCAATAGACGCGGCTCAACCTCAGCAACACGTAGATGCCTTCCGCCGTCCATTTGGTCGCCGGAATGGCAAAAAGCACTCTCGCCGCCGTCTCGGATCTCGCCGGCGTCATGTCGCCGGTGGGGTTTGACTTGACCGACCTGGGGTTTGACCCCCCAGGGTCACTGACGCGTGGGCCCTGTCGGCCAGATGGTTAGGTTAGCGCTAACTACTGTTAGTCAACCCCCCTGACACTGACAGTGGGCCCCAGCGCCACTAATTAGTAATTAGAATTAATTTAAATCTGTTTAACCCCCCCTGTCACTGACGTGTGGCCCCCACACGTCAGGTTTGACTTCAGCCAGCCCAGTTGACCTGCTGACGTCACTGTGACGTCAGGCTGACGCAGTAATTGAATTTCTGGATTTAAATTAAATCAGGAAATTCCAGAATATTATTAAACTTCAAAAATTCATAACTTTTATTCTGTAACTCCAAATTGGACAAATTATATATGAAAAATGATCAGAAAAATCCAATCTATCCATCTGTACTATTTTCATGCATGATCAAACAAGTTAAATTGATGTTTTAATCAGAACAAGGAAAAGCACTTTAAAAGGCCATATTTGAATTTGAAATTTGAATCTTTGATTCAAATTTGTTCAAACCCTTCTGGTTTTAGTTGCATTAGCCCAACACACTCATATTGCCATGTTTCATGCATGCATCATATTGTTGCATATTGTTTGGTGATGTTGTGTATCGATGTCCTTTGCGACAGGATCTGTCCCGAGGAGTACCGTGATTACCCTAACGAAGAACCGTATCCGTGCATCGAACCATCAGGCAAGCAACCAACCATTTGATCATATCGATACAATCCCATGTTCTCGCTCCTGCTCTCTTTTACTGCATTAAGACAACGCGATTCAAACTGCTGTGTGCTACGGTAGTTGAACCCATTTCCTCTGCATGACCTGTCATTGCCACAGTAACTAGATGAAACCCACTAGCATGTGTAGGAGTTGATTGAGCCATATGTATGTGTTGTTCCTACCTTGCTATGCCTGCTATGCTTAGAGTCGTGTCAGGTCTGGTTCATCTGGGTGATGGGCTAGAGTGAAATGATTATGTCGGTAATGAGAGTGGTGTGGTGAACACGATTTGGTAAAGGTATCGATGAGAGGCCATGTAGGAGTACATGGTGGGTTGTTTCATTGAAGCCGACCTTAAGCACTGAGATCTGTATGTGTGATTTAAGAATCAGCTACTACCATACATTGGGCCCTGAAATATGACCCCGCTCGACTTCTTATTCACCCTAGCTCTCTGTCCAGGAGTTGCAAGTAGTTTCTGGTGTTTGTAGCCTACTGGAGGCCGTGGACAGCGCTGACCGTAGGGGTGGGCTGTGATGCGGTAGGTACGTGGCACGGTGTACCGAATACCCGTTAGGTATCTCGGGAACCCTGTTCACATCGTTCGGGGCCGTATGGGAAACCTCGGCCGGACTCCCTGCGGATGGAACCTGAATAGGCGATAAACCTGGACTAGAGGCTTAAGTGTTTAGGTAGGTCGTGGTCTACACCCACGTCGGCTTTCGCTTGAAGTCTGCCGAGCACATGTCGTGTGCAGACGCTAAGTGGTGGAAACATGTATGAAGAAGTACACCCCTGCAGGGTTAACATGATCTATTCGAATAGCCGCGTCCGCGGTAAAGGACTACTTGGTTGCCTATACAGTTCATAGACAAGTAAATGGAAACTACTAAAAGCCTCAAGATAAGTGTGAGTGCCGAGGATGGCTCTTCCGTAGGAAGACGGAGGTGGATCCTCGGTAGTGTATTGAAGTGGTGAGTAGTGGACTCGTGTGCGCAAAACATTTCAAGTTGGAGTATCGTAGGATAGTCTAGCCAAGAGTCAAAGCTGGCTTGCTGCAATAACTCCACCAACCCTTCTTGATACTATGCATGTATGTAGGATCTGATGTAAGTCTTGCTGAGTACCTTTGTACTCATGTTGCTATAATCTACATTTTTACAGAAGACGCTGCAACCCCTTCTGATGGGTTCTATGTAGACGTTGACATCAACGAGTAGGCTAAGGACCCAGGTGGTGACCCTGAGCTTGTGATGGACCACGTAGTATAGTTAGGCTTCCAAGCCTCTTTTATTTTACTAGTTGTCTGTACTCAGACAAGTTACTTCCGCTGTTGGCTTGTATGACTGTATGACTTGTATGTTGGGTCGTGAGACCCGTACCTTTGTGTATGATATGTATGGCTCCCTGAGCCTTAAATAAAGTACTTGTGTCGTAGAGTCATGTTGTGATGCTTCGTTGTATTTGCACATATCGAGCATATTGTGTGTATGATTGAAATGCTTGGTATGTGTGGGATCTGACTATCTAGTTGTTTATCTTTAGTAGCCTCTCTTACCGGGAAATGTCTCCTAGTGTTACCGCTGAGCCATGGTAGCTTGCTACTGCTCTGGAACACTTAGGCTGGCCGGCATGTGTCCTTCTTCGTTCCTGTGTCTGTCCCTTCGGGGAAATGTCACGCTTTGAGTACCGGAGTCCTGTTAGCCCGCTACAGCCCGGTTTACCGGAGTCCTGCTAGCCCAGTGCTACAGCCCGGACCCACTTGCTGATGACCGACACGTTCGAAGCTGGGTCATGGATGCCTGTCCCTGTAAGTCTGTGCCACTTTGGATTTACGACTAGTCATGTCAGCCCGGGCTCTTTATCATATGGATGCTAGCGACACTATCATATACGTGAGCCAAAAGGCGCAAACGGTCCCGGGAAAAAGGTAAGACAACACCCGTGGGAATACCGTGCGTGAGGCCGCAAAGTGATATGAGGTGTTACCAGCTAGATCGATGTGACATCGAGTCGGGGTCCTGACAGCGGCTTAGGGCGAAGTGGGGGGCCGCGGCGCCCTTAGCGCATCAGGAATCACCAAGGAAGGCGGCGGGTAGCGATGGAGCCGGCCAGCCCCCGAGCCCCCGGGTCGAGCGAGTCGGACCGGTGGCCGGGTTCACGAGCATAGTGATGCATAAAAAGTAGGGGACGCAATAACTTGGTCGGCAAAAGGCAGCCCCTGAGCATCGTTCGGGGACCCCATAGTTTCATACGTTTACAAAAGGCGGCGATACATACTCGTACAGCTAACTGTAAAACCGGAGGAGGAGTTCCGCGTTCCACGGCCAGGTCGTTTCTTTGCCGGCGGTGTCTCTCTTGCGCTTGTTTGACTTGCGTGCGTCAATGAGGTAGTAGGCATTGCGGTCACGCAAGGCCCGGCTCACGATGAATGGGCCCTCCCATGGAGGGGACAAATTGTGCTGGCCGGCTTGCTCTTGGACGAGTCGGAGGACGAGGTCGCCCTTGCAGAACGCGAGGGGCTTGATCTTCTTGTTGTGGTAGTGCCTCAGGCCTTGCTGGTAGATGGCCGAACGGCTGAGCGACAGGAGGCGGGCTTCTTCGAGTATGTCGACGCCGTCTTCGCGGGCTTCTTTAGCTTCGGCTTCAGTGTACATCATGACACGCGGCGAGTCGAACTCGACGTCAGTCAGGATGACGACTTCGGCTCCATAGACAAGGAAGAATGGGGTGAACCCAGTCGACCGATTCGGCGTAGTTCAGAGACTCCAAAGGACAGTTGGCGACTCGTCGAGCCAGCTGCCGGGTGAGCGGATGAGTGGCTCGACGAGCCGCGGCTTGATGCCGGACAGAATGAGGCCGTTGGCCCACTCGACCTGCCCGTTGGACTGCGGGTGTGCGATGGAGGCCAGGTCGAGGCGGATGCCTGAGACGGAGTAGTATTGCTCGAGGGCGCCCTTGGCAAAGTTGGTGTCGTTGTCCGTGATGATGTTGTTTGGCATGCCGTAGTGAACCGTGATGTCTTTGATGAACCGGACGGTTGTTGGCCCGTCCAGTTTCTTGATTGGCCATGCTTCGATCCACTTGGTGAACTTGTCCACCACCACCAGTAGATGCGTCATGCCGCCTCGAGCGGTTTTGAAGGGTCCCACCATGTCGAGTCCCCGGACCACGAAGGGTCAGGTGATCAGAATGGTGTAGAGTGCTGACGCCGGCTGGTGGCTGCGCTTGCTGAAGCGCTGGCATTCCTCACACTTGAGAACGAGCGACTTGGCGTCTTGGAGGGCCATGGGCCAGTAGATGCTGTGGCAGAAAGCCTTGGCCGCCATGGATCGCGACGCGGCGTGGTGCCCGCATTCGCCCTGGTGTATGTCGAGGAGGATGTCGACGCCCTGGTCCTGCTCGACGCAGCGCTGTAACACGCTGGTGGAGCTGCGCTTGACGAGCTCATTGTTGATGATGTTGTAGGAGGACGCCCGATGCTGCACTTGCCGGGCCTCGGTCTCATCCATGGGAAGAACCCCGTTCTCTAGGAATTCTGAGATTGGCAGGGCCCAAGACGGAGCCGTCACCACAGCGAAGACGACCACCAGGGTGGGTTCCGAGTTGGCAGCCCCTGAGCCAGGTTGAGCATCCCCCGGGTCGGGGATGGCGACAGCCGGGTCTGGGGCGATGGTCGCCGGGTCGAGCAGAGCAGCCCCCGGGCCGGGTTCAGCAGCCCCCGGGCCGGGGTCGGAAGTCCCCGGGCCGCGTTCAGCACTCCCTGGGCCGGGTTGGGATGCAGTCAGGTCGTCTGGAACGTGGATGGACTCGGAGTCCGGCTATGGCTTGACAGACAGCTTGTGCAGGTGCTTGAGGGAGACGCCGGACAGGATGGACTGCCAGGACAAGGCATTCTTGGCGAGCGTGTCGGCCGCTTCGTTCTCCATGCATGGAACGTGGAGGAACTCGCAGCCGTCGAAGGACCCAGACAACTTCTGGACGAGGAAGCGATAGCTTGCCATGTTGGAGTCGCGGGCGTCCCACTCGCTAGAGCATTGTTGCACCACCAGATTCGAGTCGCCGTAGCACAGGATGCGCCGGAGGCCGTGCACAAGGGCTTCGTACTCGGTGATGTTGTTGGAGGCAGCGAAGTGGATCCGGAGTGCGTAGCAAAGTCGGTCTCCGTTTGGGGACGACAACACGATGTCGACCCCTAGGCCAAGTCGCATCTTGGACCCATCAAAATGCATGCGCCAGTGCGTCGAGTCGGGAGGCAGCGGTAGGTACTGGGTCTCGGTCCAGTCGATGAGGAAGTCGGCTAGGGCCTGAAACTTGATCGTGGTGCGTGGCTTGTAGACAATGGTGTGGCTGGCTAGCTCGAGCGCCCACTTGGCGACCCGGCCGGAGGCGTCCCGGCACCCGATGATCTCACCGAGAGGGGCCGTGCTGACCACGGTGATGACATGCTCTTGGAAGTACTGCTTCAGCTTCTTGGCGGTGAAGTACACGCTGTAACACATCTTCTGGTAGTGCGGGTAGTTCTGCTTGGAGTTGGAGAGCACCTCGCTCAGGTAGTAGACCGGGCGCTCGACCAGCAGCACCGTGATGACCGACCGTGAGGTCGCGGCTATGTAGAGCAACAACAGCTCCTTGTCAGCCGGCGCGGCCAAGACTGGTGTGGTGGAGAGCATGCGCTTGAGGTCTCAGAAGGCCTCGTCCGCCAGGTCGTTCCATTTGAACGGTGTCGTCTTCTTCATCAGCTGGTACAGGGGCAGCGCCCTCTCGCCCAGCCAGCTAAGAAACCGGCTGACCGAGGCCAAGTAGCCGGTGAATTTCTGGACATCGCGCAGCCGAGCCGGCTTGTGCATGCGCTCGACGGCCTTGATCTTCTCTGGGTTTGCCTCAATGCCGCGTTCCGAGACGAGGAAGCCGAGTAGCTTTCCGGCCGGGACGTTGAAAACGCATTTTTCCGGGTTGAGCTTGACCTTGTATTCGTGGAGGTTGGCAAATGTTTCCTTCAAGTCATCGAGGAGCGTGAGGTGCTGCTTGGTCTTCACCACGATGTCGTCCACGTAAACATGGATATTGTGGACGAGTTGCGGCAACAGGCATTTCTGCATGCAGCATTGGAAGGTGGCGCCGGCGTTCTTTAAGCCGAACAACATGATGATGTAGCAATACACCCCAAAGGGCGTGATGAAGGACATCTTCAGGGCGTTGGCCGGGTCCAGCTTGATCTGGTGGTAGCCGGAGTAAGCGTCCAGGAAGGATAGGAGCTCGCACCCGGCGGTCGAGTCGATGACTTGGTCAATCCGCGGGAGGGCGAACGGATCCTTGGGACATGCCTTGTTTAGGCTGATGTAGTCGATACACATGCGCCAGGTCTTGTTCTTCTTCAGGACGAGGACTGGGTTAGCCAGCCACTCGGGGTGAAATACCTCCATGATGAAGCCGGCCTCCAAGAGCTTGGCAACCTCTTCATCGATGGTTCTTCTCTTCTCTTCGGAGAAACATCGCAGGGGTTGACGGACAGGCTTGGCGTCTTTTTGGACGTGGAGTTTGTGCTCGGCATACTTCCTCGGGATACCCGACATGTCCCTGGGGGTCCATGCAAAGATACCCCGATTCTCATGGAGGAAGTCGACGAGCTCGCCTTCCTATTTGCTATCGGGGCGGGCGCCTACGACAACGTACTTGCTGTAGCTGGGGTCTTCCGGCTTCAGCTTCACTTTCTTGGTCTCCTTGGAGGGCTTGAAGGCGGCTTCGTCGGCCGGTTCCTCGGCCGGGATTGACGCGGCCGAGGCTTCGCCTGCCATGGCGACGATCCGGTCGAGCTGGCGTCGTTCCACGGCAATGACCAGCGACTCCGCTAGCTTGGCGCCGTCTCGGGCGCACTCTAGGGACTTGCGGTAGTCGCCAGTGATGGTGATGAGGCCCTTTGGACCCGGCATCTTAATCTTCAGATACGCGTAGTGGGGGACCGCCATGAATTTGGTGAGCGCGGGTCGGCCCAGCAACGTGTGGTACGCGCTGGACAGGTCTACCACCTCGAACCATAGCGGCTCACGCCGGAAATGGTTGCTGTCGCCGAACAGCACGTCGAGCCGGACCGGCCAATGGGGGAGAAGGAGAGGCCGTGAACGATGTCGTGGAAGATCGTCCGGGTCGGCTCCAGGTCCTTGGCCTCGAGGCCGAGCTTGGTCATCGTGTCGCGGTAGAGGATGTTGATGCTCCTGCCGCCGTCGATGAGGACTCCGGAAAACTTGCATGTGTGTCGTGCGACAATGGTGGGGTTGAGGACGAGGGCGTAGCCACCCGGATTCGGCATGACAGTCGGGTGGTCTTCCCGAGTCTAGGTGACCGGGCGGTTCGACCAGTGCATGAACTCTGGTTTGGCCGGGACGACGGTGTTCACCTCTTGCCGAAGGAGGCACTCACTTTGCTTGTCGTCGCCGAGGCTGGTGAAGATGACGTAGGCCGCGTTCTGGTCCGGGTAGGCGTCGTCGCGCATCGCGCCGCTGGCTGGAAGCGGTGGCGGAGGCGGAGGCGGCTGTCCCGCGCCTGGAGCCAGAGCCGGAGGAGGCGGGACGTCGCCCCTCATGATGCACTTGGTGATGCCGCACTGCCGAAGCGTGTGCGTGGACGGCCTTGCACCGCTGTGATGCTTCCAGGGGGCGTCGAGCATCTCTTTGAAGGTCATGGCGGGTTGCCACGCCGTCTTGCCAGTCTGCCGGCGCTTGGCTGCACTATCCACCGCAGACTCGGTGGCCGCGACGAGCCGGTTCTCGTAGCGCTGCGCCGGCTGGTCGGCCTTGCGCTTGTTGTTCTACTACTGCTGCTGCTGGCTGCTCTCGCCGGCCAACTTCGGAGGGGGAACCGGCTTTGTCTTGCCGGCTTCATCCAGATCCACCTGGATCTTCATGGCGGAGTCGGCGTTGGCGTACTTGTCTGCGTCACCATGAGCGCCGCCATGGTGGCCGACTCAGAGCGCAAGAGCTTGTGCTTGAGGAGGGTGCCGTCTCGGTACCCGTTGACGAAGTACTAGATTGCTTGGACTTCATGGATGCCCTCACATCTATTCTGGAGCTCGGTCCAGCATGCGAGGTACTCGCGGCCGGTCTCTGTTGGCCCCTGCATGCACATGGCGAGCTGGCTAGGGCGGCCGGGTCGCTTGTAGGTCCCCGTGAAGTTGCGGACGAAGGCCTGCTCGAAATTGACCCATGTGTTGACACTGCCCATCGGCAGACTGTTCAACCAGGTGCGAGCCGACCCTTGGAGCATGAGCGGTGCGTAGCGCATGGCGAGTCGGCGATTGGCGCCAGTGATGCCAATGGCGGTGGTGTAGTCGGTGAGCCAGTCCTTTGGCTTCATGGTCCCGTTGTACTTGGGGGTGTCGCGGGGAAGCATGAACCCTTTGGGAAAGGGCTCTTCCCGGATGCGCGGGCCGAAGCACGCTGGCCCAATGGCGCCGCTTTCATCCACCTCCAGGGAGTGAGCGAGTTGGTCGAGGTGGTGGCGAGCGTCGGTGTCGTCGATGGCGCGGGCGGAGTCAACTGGCGACCAGGCCACGGGGGGCGGGTCGGTTGGATTTGGACGCCGGCCAGGCTGGCCGGGTCCGCGCTGGTTCTCCGGGATGGGCTCGTCGCCCAAACCGCCGACGATCGTAGCGGCCGGGTCGCGCCGAGTCCGGGCTCGGCCGGTGTGCGCCTCACCGGGCGGCGAGGATGTCATGTGCTGAAGTTCGCCGGGTCCGCCGACGCGAGCGGAGCCGGATCCCGCCAGCTTGGCGAGCTGGTTGAAGCGGTCCTGCTGTGCGTTGGCCGCGTTGAGGAGGCCGCGCATCCGCTCGATGCTCTCCTTTAGTTCTTCGCCCGTGAGCTGATCCAGGTCGACTGCGACCGCCTGGGCAGCGCGCATGTTCTTCGCTGGGGTCTCGTAGACGGTCGGGACGGCGCCGAGGGCGCGGCCGATCCCTCCTCCCCGGGCTCGCACGTCGGTGACCCGGCTCGGCTCGGCCGCGGCGGGCGTGAATCCATAGGCAGCATTGCGCTCCAGCTGAGCGAAATCCAGGCGTCGCTGTGTGGCGGCGAGCATCTCGGACAGGTCCAGCATCTGCTGGCGCCTTTCCTCGAGCTGGGCTCGGGCCTCAGCGACGTTGGTGGCGTCGATGTCGGTGCCGATGGGGATGCAGAGGCTCTGCATCACGGCGCGCAATGGGTTAGACGGCTCAGTCCATTCCGCTGCGGCCTTGGCTTCCACAGCCTTCCTCGTCTTGCTCGACGAGGAGGAGGCATCGGTGCCGGTGACGAACAACTCCACGTGGACGTCCATTGCCCCAGCAGAAATGCCACCACCGAGGGAGAGGTGGGAGTCGGAGTAGCTGAGTACCTTGCTAGGGTACTCGTTGTCCGCGGGCGCATCGGAGATGCACAACACGGCGAAGGAGGCGGCGAGTGCGTCGACGATGTCGTCCGCTAGCATGACGGGCTCGTCGGAGTCGGAGAAGAGGCCCATCTGAAGCATGCTCCCGGCCAGCTCGTCGAGCTGCCCCATGGTGGGCGCCAACTATCGTGGTGGGCGCACGACAGATGCCATGGGATGGCTAAAGAGAGGAGGAGGCTCGAGGGCATTGGTGGGCTCCAGAAGCGGGGTTGGCATGAGCGAGTGAGGGACGCAAGACATACCCAGGTTCGGGGCTCTCCGGAGAGATAACACCCCTAGTCCTGCCGAGTGTGGTTGATATGCGACAGTACAAGGTTGCTCCAAGAGCTGTATGGAGGAGGAAGGAAGGCTGGCCAAGTCTTAGGCTGCTCCTTCTCCTTGGGTGGATTCTACTGATGGGTGGCTAGTTTCTCTATCCTTCTGCTTACTTACTTGCCCGTATACGCGAAGGCTCCTGGGGGGGTTTATAGGCCAGCCCCCCAGTGGTACAATGGTAATGTTACAAGTTGGTGGGGCCGAGTCGTCAGCGTCTGAGGACCCGGGCTGGGATCCGCTGGGGGCCTGTGGTTCGCCGGGTTCCCCTAGGTGCGGGCCCCGCATGCCTAGGGGAACTGTGCGCCGTGTTGTCGATCATCAGGGCGTGGCCGAGTCGAGTCGTGTATAGTGGCGCTCCATCAGGTCGCCGCTTGCTGTCATCAGCAGTGACGACGGGGGCACTGTTGCCATGCCAGGCCTGGTCAGCGGGTAGGTGAGGGGCACTGTTGCCATGCCCCGGCTGACCAGAGGCATGGGCGGGGCGCTGTCGCCCTGGTCATCAACGGCTTAAGACTCGTCCCATCATACGACCTAGATGGGATGGGAGCTGAACCGCGGCTAGGTTGCGAAGCACGCCACTGGTGGAGCTGGCTTGTCGAGGAAGCCTTGGTTGTGCCGAGTTCGGTTGTCTTGTTCTGTCGAGGCCGAGTCGAGGTGCCTGGCCGGGTTGGAGAGTTCGGACGGGTTGCGGCGCCTGGCCGGGTCGAGCGACCCGGCCAAGCACGTGCCGGCTTGAGGGGCGATGCGGACCCCGTTGTTTTTGAAAAGGATCCGGGTTCCGTTGCCTGTCCGGGGTTCATCCCCCCGACAACGAGAGGGAGAGAGAGGGGGAGAGAGAGATATATATATATCAAACACATAGCTACTGATACATACCCTCAGCCCCGAGGGTGAACTACTGCCTCCTCGTCATGGAGAGTGCCGGGATGATGAAGATGGCCACCGATGATGGATCCCCCCTCCGGCAGGGTGCCGGAAAAGGGTCCTGATTGGTTTCAGGTGGCTATAGAGGCTTGCGGCGGCGGAACTCCCGATCTAGGTTTCTTTCCGGGGGTTTCTGTATTTATAGAATTTTTGGCGTCGGTCTCACGTCAGGGGGGGCTCCGGGTCATCCACGATATAGGGGGGCGCGCCCAGGGGGTAGGACGCGCCCTCCACCCTCGTGGATGGCTCGGGACTCTTCTGGCCCAACTCTTTTACTTTGGGGGCTTCTTTTGGTCCATAAAAAGTCATCAAAAATTGGCACATCAATTGGACTCCTTTTGGTATTCCTTTTCTGTTAAACCCAGAAACAAGGAAAAAACAAAAACTGGCACTGGGCCCTAGGTTAATAGGTTAGTACCAAAAATCATATAAAATAAAATATAAATTCATATAAAACATCCTAGATGGATAATATAATAGCATGGAACAATCAAAAATTATAGATACATTGGAGACGTATCATGCCCTGCTCGAGGAAGATGCGCTCGTAGTCGAGCTCGCGGCGGCGCAGCCCATCGGCCTCGTCGAGCTCCCTCGCCGAGTGCTCCATGATGACACGCTCTAGGTGCTCCTCCTGCCCCGGGGAGAGGTAGTCCTCGGGGCCGATCACTCCCCGACGCGGTCGCGCATCGACCTTGGGCTTGATGGCAAGCGGCCCGAGCTCCTCCAACTCTCTCTTGACCGGAGAGAGCTGCGAGCACGAGGCACCCGCCGACGAGCTCCCCCCGGCAGAGGAACCAGAGGAGGCGTGGCGGCAGTGGGTGAGCTCGCGCTCATACTCGATGAGCTCACAGCGTTCGAACACCGGCGGCGGCCGGCTCCCGTGGTTGAGCCACCTTCGCATGCCCCGCTTGCGTGCGGTGTTGGATCTGCGGTCGTGGCGCTCTGCATCATCCCTAGAGCTTCCGTAGCCATCCATGGCTTTTTTAGGCTCACCGGCAGCGAGAAATTGGGGCGGATGAGGAGGGAAATCACGGCAGAGCGGCAGCAGAGGCAGATAGGGTTTGACCCATATTCGAGTGGCGAAACCGCATATATAGCGGTGGGGAGGGAGTTTTTCTGGGCCACAGTAAATTATTTACGGGCCAGGCCACGGATGAGGTGTTTATTCTGGCCAGAAAAAGGGGCCGAACCCATATACTCACCGTAATTATACGGGTTCGGCCCTTTTAGGGGTCTGCTAGAGATGCTCTTAAGCAACGTCTAGGCACTAAGCGAGGGCCAACTACCTCGGTTACGCCTACCTTTTTTCCAACCTTAGCCGAGACTGGGTGTAATTGGTACCTTCGTGGTATTAATATATTCCCCTTCAAAAAATCTTGGATTGAAAGGAAAAACTTTGGAATTTTACAATCTATTTCAACCTCTTTTCTCCTTTTCAAATTTGCATGTACTCCCTTTGTCCCAAAATAAGTGACTCACGCAAGCTCTCGTGAGTCATTTATTTTGGGACAGAGGAAGTATGAGGAATGACATAAGTATCTTTTGTGGGATATAGCAACCTAGTTATACTTTTGATCAATGCTTATAAGGATTTTATGTTTTTATGCATTAGGAGAATATTTTTTTGCTCTTGAGCTATCCATTCATCATGCATCTGTCCATCAGCCAATACAACTCACGCAAGCTCTCGTGCGGCTGCACCGGGGCGCCCATCGCCGGCCGCCAGCAGTCCTTCCCCGCGCCGCCGCTAGGGTCATCGCTGAGCAAAGCCCGTGTGGTGTGGCGGCGGAGGATCTCCTCGATCGACGATCTGGATCGCGGTGGCGGCGCCCGTCCCGAGACAGTAGTGATGCAGGGCGGCGGCAGCCAGCGTGGCTCAGCGTGCTTGCACGATGAGTAGCGTAGATGGCAGTCGGTGGCCAGGGTGTGGTGCAGGCAGGCCTGGTCTGGGCCTAGGTGGGTCTCGGCGGGCCGCGACCTACACGTGACCGCCCCTTCTGCATACGCGGAGGAGCTCCTGGGCTAGTTTCGCAGCACGAGGAAACCTCGGGCAGCAGTCCGGGCATGGAGGTGGCGGCCCGGCCGACTTGTTGTGACCGACCTCTTGGTCCCACATCTAGTCCCGGCGGTTAGTTGGGAAGGCATGGCTGCCAATGAAAACCGAGCTCTGACTACGGTCATGGCATGCGATGACGGCACCTATGCCTCGTTACCTTGTTGAAGGCATCACCATGGCATCCATCTTATACCCACTCGCGCTACTCCGGGGGAAACCCCAGATTCAAGTATCCCGGATCGGATGATAGTGGCGCTCTCGGTGTCGCTCTCCCTCATGAGGGCATTGTTTTGGTGCATCTCCTGGATGGAGCACATAGGGCATGGAGAGGTGTACATTTACCGCGTTGATGACGGTGAGTCTCAGTGGTGCGGTGCAACGGGGTCTCGGTGACGGACGTGAGGTGTGCTACTTGTGAACTATGTTGGGATTTTCCCGAAGACGAGAGAATGATGCAGTACAGTAGAAATAAGTATTTCCCTCAGTTAAGAAGCAAGGTTATCAATCGAGTAGGAGAACTAAGCAACAACTCATTAGCAGCACGTGCACACAAACAATAAATCATTGCAGCCCAACGTGATCAAGGGGTTGTCAATCTCTTGACGGTTACGAGCAAGATTAAATTGCATGATATTTGATAGATAGATCAGACAAAAATACAAAATAAAATAAATAAAAGAAAAATGCAGCAAGGTATTTTTGGATTATATATATGATAAAACATAGACCCGGGGCCATAGTTCTCACTAGAGACTTCTCTTTTGAAAATAGCATACGGTGGGTAAACAAATTACTGTTGGGCAATTGATAGAAAAGCAAATAATTATGACGATATCCAAGGCAATGATCATGTATATAGGCATCACGTCCGAGACAAGTAGACCGACTCCTGTCTACATCTACTACTATTACTCCACACATCGACCGCTATTCAGCATACATCTAGTGTATTAAGTTCCTAAAAACGGAGTAAGGCCTTAAGTAAGATGACATGATGTAGACAAGATAAACTCACGTATGAATAAACCCCATATTTTTACCCTTAATAGCAACGGTACATACGTGTCAAATACGAAGCTATAACAATCATGCATAAAAGAGTTTAGAGAAAACTCAAATAATAGTCATGGATAGATCTGACCATAAACTCATAGTTCATCAGATCCCAACAAAACACAGCAAAAAGTGATTACATCAGATAGAACTCCAAGAACATTGAGGAGAACATTGTATTGAAGATCAAATAGAGAGAAGAAGCCATCTAGCTACTAACTATGGACATGTAGGTCTATGGTAAACTACTCACGCATCATCGAAAGGGCAGCAAGAATGATGTAGAGCCCCTTCATGATCGAATCCCCCTCCGACAGAGTGCCGGAAAAGGCCTCCGGATGGGATTAGTCAAGAACAGGAACTTCTAGTTGCGGAAAAAGCATTTCGTGGACTCCCATGTTGGGTTCAAATTTTAGAGAATTTATAGAGGCGGAGTTAGGTCAAACGGAGCCACATGGGCCCCACAAGTCATCGTGGGCCACTGCTCCATCTTCTCGTCCCCTCCCGAAGCTTCCATGGTCTCTTATTGCCAGAAAAAAAATCTCCAAAAAGTTTCGTGGCATTTGGACATTGTTTGGTACTGATATTCTGAAAACCGAAAACAGGCAAAAAAACAGGAACTGGCACTGGGCACTAAGTTAATAGGTCAGTCCCAAAAATGATATATAATTGCTCGAATGTACATAAAACATCCAAGATTGGTACCATAATAGTATGGAACAATAAAAAATTATAGATATGTTAGAGACATATCAAGGTGATGGACTCGCGTAGGGCGGGGTGTTGTCTGGCATCGTGGTGACATCAACGGCAGGCCTGGCAAGGTTGCTGCGTCATTACCTGCTCTCAAGATGGATCAGTGGAAGATGGTGGTGACGACCTCTGCAGCGTGCGCGTGCGGTGCCCACTGAGAGTGCACCGGACCAGTGTGTGCCCTAGACCTGGCATTGCGGCCTGGCTGGGGCCTCTAACTTTAGATATTACGTTTTGGTGCGAGGTCTGTTTGGTATTCGGCTCGGACTTTCGGCACCCCTTCATCAAGTAGTTAGAAGTTGCGACAGATGTTGCAATGATGGTGGCTTCAGAGTTACTATTGTATTACTTTGTAAGGGCATCTCCAAGGCGGACCCGTAAACCTCCCGCAGCCATTCGGACCGGGTTGTCTAGATAGCAGAAGCCATCCAACGACTTGTATCGGTCCACGGAGCGATCTGAATGCTATTTCTCTCACAAACTGGAGACAAACGTGGGGAGGTTTGCAGGAGTCCAGATAGACCCGAAACCCGTTTTCTAACTGCCCTGGCCCACCAAAAAACCCTTCCCTCCCACGTGCGCTCCCGCCTGGCGCCAGCTACTCGCATTCATGTCGCTGTAGAGCGCACCGCTCAACATTGAAGATAGCTCAGGGCAGACGTCACCACTCACTGCCTCCGCCATTGAAGCGATGCGCCGGCTGAGGGCGCCGTCCGTAACGCGTCTCCGGTATCAGACGCGTGACTGGACGGGAGGGGAAAAATATCTACCCCGCCCGTTCAATGCCGCAGTCCACCCGTCTATTGTCATTAAGCAGGCTCGCCGGCCGAGAAACTCACTCTGGCGTCGTGGATTGATGCATCCGGGCGTCTGGCCTCACCGAAATCCGCTATATAAGGGTTGCCATACCCGGCTAACTCAACACCATAACATCAGCCCCTCCACATCCTCCTTCCTTGCACTGCATCCGGCATCACCGCCAGCGGGAAAGCACTATGGGACAGTTGTCACCGGATATGAAGCACGCGGTGGCCGCCCTTGCCGCCACCTGATACGTCTCCAACGTATCTATAATTTATGAAGTATTCATGCAGTTATATTATCATTCTTGGATGTTTTACAACAATTTTATAGCAAGTTTATTTCATTTTTTGGGACTAATCTATTGACCCAGTGCCCAGTGCCAGTTGTTGTGTTTTTGCTTGTTTTTTACATTGCAAGAAATCAATATCAAACGGAGTCCAAACACCGTGAAACTTTTTGTGGATTTCTTATGGACCAGAAGACATCGAAAGGGCCAGAGCAGCACCTGGGGGCTGCCCTAAGTGGGGCACAACCCACCAGGGCGCGCCTGGAGGCCCAGGCGCACCCAGGTGGGTTGTGCCCACCTCGATGGCCTCCCGTACCCCCTCTTCACCCTATAAATGCCCAAATATTCCATAAACCCTCGGGGTTACCCTAGATTGGAAGTTCCACCGCCGCAAGCCTCTATATCCACGAAAACCAATCTAGACCCCGTTCCGGCACCATCCGGCGGGGTAGATCATCTCCGATGGCCATCTTCATCATCTCGGCGGCCACCATGATGAGGAGGGAGTAGTCCACCCTCGGGGCTAAGGGTTTGTACTAGTAGCTATGTGTTTAATCTCTCTCTCTCTCTCCCTCTCTCTCTCTCTCATGTTCTTAATGGCACGATCTTGATGTATCGGGGGCTTTGTTAATATAGTTGTATCATATGGTGTTTTCCCCTCTCTATCTTGTTGTGATGAATTCAGTTTTCCCTTTGAGATTTCATTTTATCGGATTGAATACTTTTTAAGGATTTGAGAGCACTTGATATATGTCTTGCATATGAATACCCGTGGTGACAATGGGGTATTATTTTGATTCACTTGATATATGTTTTGGCACTCAACTCGCGGATTCCCGAGGTGACATTGGGATAATTTACGCATAGGGGTTGATGCACGTTCTTGTCTTTGTCTCTCCGGTAGAAATATTGGGGCACTCTTTGAGGTTCTTTGTATTGGATTGAGTATTATGAATCTGAAATTATTTGGTGTTATTTTAGTACGAACTCTTGGATAGATCGATCGGAAAGAATAGCTTCAAGGTGGTTTCGTACCCTACAAATGATTTCTTCTTATGTTCTCCGCTAGATAGGAACGTTGGAGTGATTCTTCATTGCACGTTGATGGTTGGTTATATGATCCAATTATACTAGCATTGTTGAGAGATTGCACTAGCGAAAGTACGGACCCCAGGCCTCATTTTCAAGCATTGCAATGTCATTTGTGCTCCGTTTTATCAATTTCTACCTTGTTGTTTTTATTGTTACTATTACAAAAATCAATATCTACTATCATTACTACGCTTGTATCACCATCTCCTCGCCGAACTAGTACACATATACAAATTACCATTGTATTTTGTGTGTTGAGGACACAAGTGACTTTTTATTATTTGGTTGCAGGGTGATTGCGAGAGACCATCTTCATCCTACACCTCCCATGGAATTATGAACCTTAGGTCATCCACTTGAGGGAAAATTTCTATTGTCCTACAAAACTCCACGCTTGGAGGCCCAACACGAGTCTACAGGAATAAAGTTGCATAGTAGACATCAAGCTCTTTTCGGGCACCGTTCCCGTGGAGGTGAGTGCATGAAGGTATACCCTTAGATCTTGCAATTGAATCTTTTAGTTTCTTATTTTATCACTAGTTTGCTTTATAAAAAGAAAATTACAAAAAAATGGATATTGGGTTACCTCAAGTTGTTCTTTATCTTTATGATGTCTATCTTGAGAATAAGGATTCCGATAATTGTGCTCAATTGCTAGAGAAAGAATTCAACAAAATTTGTGGCATAATAAACGTTGGATGATGGGCATTATTGCAATATTGTTAGTATGAATTCTTTGAATATCCAAAATGCTAATGATGATTGCACAAGTCATGACAAAAATGTTTCTTATAAGCATGTCAATTTTTGTGGAGTGCATAAAGTTTGTGAAGATGTTCCTTATAGGGAAGATAGATTTTGTAAGAAGCATAATCATGATAGAACCAATTCTTTGCTCAAAGTGATAGATGAGTTTGCTACAAAATTATGTTCTCTTTGTCCTACTACTTGTGAACTTTGCAATAAAGTTGGTCACATTAATTTCCAATGCATGCTTTTTCATGATCGAATCGTGTCCAAATATTGCAATAACTTGATCACCCTTGAACTTTATAATGAGCTTTGTCTATTTTTGGGAGTGAAGAATTGACACACACTGGTACGCGTCGGTGCTATACAAGTGGTTTAAAAACCCCTTCCGCGACGGCATTTGGAACCGTCGCCTAGTGAGTGTGGGCGATTAGGGGGTCTTTCCCACACGACCCAGAAACCGTCGGGGATATGCTCTCCTGGCACACACGCTCGGCAAAATGAGGTCGTGTGCGACCAGAGAGCGACCAAATACGATTATACGTACAGTAGTGCTCAAAAAATACAATTATACAGGCGAAATCATTTTCAGTCGTAACTACATCCCACACAGTCAGCCCCCGCGAAACGTTTCCGTTCGTATGTACATCCCACACGGTCGCTGCAAGGAAAATGCTTCCGTTCGTAGGTACATCACACACAATTTTCTCCGTTAAATCGTTTGTGATGGCATTCCCATTGCACAATATTAAAAAATTATCGTTTGCGTTATTGAATGCATCACACACGGTGCATAGAAGAAACTGTGTGGCAAAGGCTATCCATCACACACAATTTTTATGCGGTAAACGTTTGCGCAAGGTGGCCTAACGAAAACAGTTTTGAAGAGAATGTCGTGTGTGATTGTTCATTGATCCAACACGGTTTATTCCTAGAAACTGTGTGTGTTACCTTAGGTCATCGCCCACGATATTTTCTCAATAACCGTTTGCAATTGAAAAAACCAATTAGCAGGCTAATTCGCCATTAGCAGGATAATTGCCCTATTATTAATAATCTATTTATTGATCTAATTGACATTCATATTAAACACATAATATATTTCATTCCCATATTAAGGAAGCAGGATTTCATAATTGAAATACATCAGAGTACAACATGATAGCTTCAGCACTCAGTTACCCCATTACACAACTGCACCAGCACCAAGTTTCACATGACCTTTCAAAGTTAGCATCATGGACGGTACATAGACATAAGCATCTCATCGAGAAAACTGCTGAAGCGGAAGGAAAATATTGAGCCTTCATTGATGTTGAAGGTCTTTGCAACTTTAGGCCAGTGCCTATGGATGATTGACCGTCCATCCTCTGTCCTCTTCAGGAACACTTAGATATTGAATCATGGTGTTGTATGAAAACCTTCCTCGCCTCATGACCATATAGGTGGTTTGAGAGATAATCATCAGTGAACTGCTGTGGAAAGGCCTGAAAACAAGGACGTGCATAAATATCTTATCTATATTGGAAATGGGGCAAAGGAATAAAAAAGGCAAGATATAATAGTTAGTACCATCTTGTAGTGAACTGATGTCTTCTTCATTGTGCAGACAAAGATCTTGTTGTTTTTTGTCACAAATTTCTTTATCCTAACAATCTTTCTGAGTTTCTTGACTTCATTGATATTCATGGACAACTCATTTCCCCATATGCAAAAAGGGTAGAACAGTGGGTCAAAACCTCTGACAGCAGGACCTACATGTACAAGACCAAATTGTTTAAAACCTAAGTATTAGAATGGTTCCTGCAATTGCACAGTAATGTGATATTAGACAATGGACCATGCACGTGCTAACCTCGATTGTAAACCTCAATGCTTCGCATTATATTATTTCCCTGCAACACATATAAGGTAGTTAGTCATCAGGTTAAGTAAGGGTTCGCATGCTATTAGTAAAATATGTTGATGAAAAATAAGCACATTGCAGATTCATCAGATTAATTCAAGCCACATGGAAAACCCATTTTGCAAAGCAAGCAAGATTAAGAACTAGGAAATATAGCACTTGTATATGTTTCTCATGTATTAAGTGCAGCAAAATTCGATTTATTCCTCACATGCACAACAATACAAAATTCCAACCACGACAATTGGACATTGCATTGTAGAATTGAACCAAGCAGTTAACTAAACACCACAACAAATGAACCAAACATTAACTGAGCACCACATTGCACAATATAACATACTCCTAATAGAAGATCAGACAGTTAACCGAACCAAGCATGCTTACCAACTTGGAAATAGAGCAATTGTATTTGTTTCTCATGTATTTAGTACAGCCAAATTTTATTTACTTCTCACATGGTATACAATAACAGAATGCACCCACAACTATTGAACATCACATTGCAGAATTGAATCAAACAATTAACTAAACACCACAACACAAATGAACCAATACTTCTCACATGGTATACAATAACAGAATGCACCCACAGCTATTGAACATCACATTGCAGAATTGAACCAAACAGTTAACTAAACACCACAACACAAATGAACCAAACATTAACTGAGCAACACATTGCACAATGTATAACCAAACAAAGCATGCTTGACAACTTGGAAATATAGCAATCATATTTGTTTCTCATGTATTTTGTACAGCCAAATTCGATTCACTTCTCACATGGTATACAATAACAGAATGCACCCACAACTATTGAACATCGCATTGCAGAATTGAACCAAACAGTTAACTAAACACCATAACACAAATGAACCAAACATTAACTAAGCACCACATTGCACAATGTATAAGCAAACCAAGCATGCTTGACAACTTGGAAATATAGCAATTGTATATTTGTATTCGTTTCTCATGTATTTTGTAAAGATAAATTCGACTTATTTCTCACATGGAAGACAATACAAAATTGCAGCCTGAAGAATTGAACATCACATTAGCAGAATTGAACCAAACAGTTACCTGAAGATGACAACTAATTAACCAAACAGTTAATAAGTGAGCACCACACTGCAGGCCATATAGAACATATACACATGAGCAACAGATTGCATCGTAAAATTAGATAGCACAATTCACTAGAATTTGTTAAGGAAAGGCAGGAGCAGCACACACAATGGGTAAACCGAGCATGCTTAACCGGCATAGCTAGCAAATGGCAAGGTGCTCCTCCAAGATCTGGGGGTCGGCACGAAAGGTAGCCATCATGACCTCATTCGTGCGTGCGGCCACGATTTGCTTCTCCGCTGCCGAATGCTCCATGAGATCCTGGCTATACTGCGTGCACCATGTCTTAGGACAGCGCTTATTTGGTGGAGGGGTCGGTCATTTGGGTGGAAGGTGTCGCGCTCATGTCGGCGGTGGGGGCATGTGGGATGTGGAAGGAGGAGGAGTACGGGGTTCGTGTGTGGATTAACTGCCTGGATAGGCGAGGCCGAGCAACATGAAGGAGGGTCGCCGGCGAGGAGGTGGCGCTGCAAGCAAGGGGTTAAGGTTTCAACTTGGAAAGGAAGGCGGAGACATGGGAAATGTGGCTTTTGGTAAGGGGGAGGGGGCGGGAAGGTAGATATTTCCGCGGAAGCTGAAAATTTGGAATCGCTTCAGCGAAAAACTGGCACGCAAAGTGTCATCAGTCACGGTCCCTTATTCAGAACTGTGTACGATATGTGAACATCACAAACGGTTCAGATAGCTTAACCCGTGTGCGATGAGTTTGAACGTCAAAAATGTTGGTTCCAATTTCCCTGGTTACAGTGCTCATCCACGTCATTGCATAATTTGGGTACACAAAGGAGACTACAGCACACCCACACTTCTTAATCGAGCAAGTTCAGCAATTAAACAGAGCTAGCTGGCCTAAACATTACTCTATCAAATTAAAGACTGGCGCTCTTAATTAAACAAAACAAAGAGTGCTACTACGACTGGTGCTCGTCGATCTCCGTCGCCTCCTTCATGTCTAGCTCGCGCCCGACGGCATCCATCGCACCATATTAGGCAAGCATCTCACCATCCGCGTCCGCCATCTCTTTGGAAAAGTCTGCCACGAGCTGGGCATGGGCGGCCGTGATCTGGGCTTGGACGGGCTCCGTCGTTGCAAGGTATGCAACGGAGGAATGGACGGCTGCTCGAACGCTCTCGGTGATTGCCAACTCTTTGGCCGTGGGTTGTCGACCATTGTCGAAGAATCTTCGTTCAATTTGTGCGGTGACCGCCACAAGCTGGGAGTGGGCGGCCTCGACATGGTCATGGGCGGCCTCCATCAGGGCTAAGGCCACCGCTGTGGAACGGACAGCTGTTGGGCCGCTCTCACCAGCTAGTATCCGTAAGGCAGATGTTGCTGCCGCCACCTGAGAAGCAACATCGGCCGTTTGGGCTGCCATGGCTGCCCGGTCGCAGATTGCGGCCGTGCTCAAGCACCTTGTTAGCACGCACATGACGGTTGCGGTCGCGCTCTCGCCAGAGTGGGCCGCCGAAGTTGCCCTTACGACGCGGGTCCACGTCCCCATCTTTCACCGGCGATGATTGAACAGTGAAATGATATTTGGGGAGCGAGCTAGTGTGCTTGACACGCCGGCTGTGGACTGTAGCCGATGCACCTTCTCGCATAAGCCATAGGCGTACTATACACCGATGGTGCTCCAGGATATTTTGTACTACATCTCACACAGTTGGTGATAATAAACTGTGTGGGATCAACTTGATTGTTAATTTTGATTTGAACTACAGAATGGGGGTCACAGTGGCAATGGATGGTGTTTGAATTGCTAGACCTTTTATCTGAAGTGAACATGCAACTATATGTGCGTTGTAAAAAAATTGGAATTGTTCAGGGTTCCTTTGGACATTTTTATACGGTAACTTGGTTTTCTAGGCATTTTAGGTGCACAATTCAAAATTAAACCACATGCTCCAGTCCATAAAACCGGGTTGCAAAATCTAATGTTTGTCCTTGGTTGCAAGCTTAGGTCACATGCAAGAAATGAGAATGAATGTCAAACACCTTGACAATGTCGCTCAGCCGCTAACATTGAGATACATGCTTTTAACATTCTAATAAATCAAAAACTCATCTAAAATTCATGAAAATTGACATGATATCATGGAATGGCAGCGAAATGTTGTGGTAAAAATATTGTCCCATTTGGGGCAGGTGTGGGGTATAAGCTTCTCGCAAACCAGAGCTTCTCTCACAACAAGCCTGATGGTTTCAGTAGGGTACGTGCCACCTTGGGGGACGAAATGATATATGTTACCTCTTCTTACTTTCAAAATGTTTCTCGTGTCAACATAGAACAACACAAGTGTTGTGTCAATTTTTGGGATTTTTCAGGGTTCGTTTTGACATTTTCATGCATTAATTGCGTTTCAATGCATTTATGTGCATAATTCAAATTAAAACTACATGCACATGCTCTAATGCATATAAATTGGTTGAATATTCAAATATGTGTCCTTGGTTGCATGCTTAGGTCCCATGCAAGAAATGGGAATGAATGTCAAACACCCTGCCACCGTCACTTGGCCGCAAACATTGAGATTCCTGGTTTTCAAATTCTAGTAAATCCAAAACTCATCTGAAATTCATAAAACTTGGCATGCTATCATGGAGCAGCATCGACATGCCATGGTAAAAATATTGTCCCATTTGGAGAAGGTTTGGGGATATGCTTCTCACAAACCAAAGGCTCTCACAACAAGCCTGATGGTTTCAGTAGGGTACGTCCCACCTTTGGGGACGAAACGATATCCGCTGCCTCTTATTGCTTTCAAAAAAATTCTAGTGTCAACATAGAACAATATGTCGTGTCAAGTTTTGGGATTTTTTGGGGTTCATTTGGACAGTTTTATGCATTAATTGCGTTTTGAATGCATTTATGAGCACAATTCAAATTTGAACTACATGCACATGCTCTAATGCATATAAATTGGTTGAAAATTCAAATATGTGTCCTTGGTTGCATGCTTATAGGTCCCATGCAAGATATGAGAATGAATGTCAACCACCCTGCCACCGTCACTCAGCCGCAAACATTGAGATTCCTGGTTTTTAAATTCTAGTAAATCCAAAACTCGTCTGAAATTCATGAAACTTGGCATGCTATCATGGTGCCGTGGTAAAAATATTGTCCCATTTGGGGCAGGTTTGGGGATATGCTTCTCACAAACCAAAGGCTCTCACAACAAGCCTGATGTTTTCGGTAGGGTACGTCCCACCTTTGGGGATGAAATGATATATGTTGCCTCTTATTGCTTTCAAAAAAATTCTAGTGTCAACATAAAACAATAGGAGTGTCGTGTCAATTTTTGGGATTTTTCGGGGTTCGTTTGGACACTTTATGCATCAATTGCGTTTTCAATGCATTTATGAGCACAATTGAAATTTGAACTACATGCACATGCTCTAATGCATATAAAATTCAATTATGTGTCCTTGGTTGCATGCTTAGGTCCCATGCAAGAAATGGGAATGAATGTCAAACACCCTACCACCGTCACTCGGCCGTAGAGATTCCTGGTTTTTAAATTCTAGTAAATCCAAAACTCATCTGAAATTCATGAAACTTGGCATGCTATCATGGAGCAGCATCAACATGCCATGGTAAAAATATTGTCCCATTTGGGGCAGGTTTGGGGATATGCTTCTCACAAACCAAAGGTTCTCACAACAAGCCTGATGGTTTCGGTAGGGAACGTCCCACCTTTGGGGACGAAACAATATCCGCTGCCTCTTATTGCTTTCAAAAAAACTCTAGTGTCAACATAGAACAATAGGAGTGTTGTGTCAATTTTTGGGATTTTTCGGGGTTCGTTTGGACATTTTATGCATTAATTGAGTTTTCAATGCATTTATGTGCATAATTCAAATTTGAACTACATGCACATGCTCTAATGCATATAAATTGGTTGAAAAATCAAATATTTGTCCTTGGTTGCATGCTCAGGTCCCATGCAAGAAATGAGAATGAATGTCAAACACCCTTCCACCGTCACTCGGCCGCCAACATTGAGATTCCTGGTTTTTAAATTCTAGTAAATCCAAAACTCGTCTGAATTCATGAAACTTCGCATGCTATCATGGAGCGGCATCGACATGCAGTGGTATTTTTTTGTCCCATTTGGGGCAGGTTTGGGTATAATATTCTCACAAACCAGAGCTTCTCACAACAAGCCTGATGGTTTCGGTAGGAATGTCCCACCTTCGGGGACGAAATGATATCCACTGCCTCTTATTGCTTTCAAAAAAATTTAGTGTCAACATAGAACAACAGGAGTGTTGTGTTAAATTTTGCAAGTTTTCGGGGTTCATTTGGACATTTTTATACATTAGCTGGGTTTTCTAGGCATTTTATGTGAATAATTCAAATTTGAACTACATGCACATGCTCTAGTGCATATAAATTGGTTGAAAAAACAAATATTTGTCCTTGGGTGCATGCTTAGATCCCATGCAAGCAATGGGAATGAATTTCAAACACTAGGGCACTATTGATTGCCGGCAAAACGTTGAGATACTTTGTTTTTAAATTCTAGCAAATCCAAAACTCGTCTGAAATTCATGAAACATGGCATGCTATTATGGAATGGCACCCGACATGTTGTGGTATTGTTTGTGTCCATTTTGAGAGAAGAAGCACTCGAATAATAGCCAACAAAGGCATTTTCAAACAAATAGCTGCCACTCTAACCTCGCAAACGTTTGTATAATTCAAATCATGTGCATTATGTTAACCATTCACGTGACGCCATGTGTCTTCGTTCTAATGGCTATAGGAGGTGCCGCGAGGACAGCTGCTTGACTGAACGGGAGGCGTGCGAGTGCAGTCCGGTGTGCAGGCTGACCGAGAGGCGTGCAAGCTGTCCTCCAATGCGCACGCTCACCGGGAAGCATGCGAGCTGTACGCTGTGTAGGCTCACTGGGAATCGAGCCCTTTGACTTCCATGGCCGCCCGCCTTCCTCTTCATTAATGGCGCCCGAGCCGCTACTTAATACGGGCGGCCTTACTGTTCACCTCCCATTCTCCTCCGTTCCGCAGACCTCCACCAACGCCATGGCGTAGAAGGATCATCTGCCACTAGTCTTCAAGTTTGGTGAAGTCAACTCCGAGCCGGAGGAGATAGAAAATAAGGAGGAATGGGGCCTCATGGACATGGCCCAGAATGAGCTGGCCGCGGCTCCTTATGGACATGGCCCAGAATGAGCTGGCCGCGGCTATTGCTGCCCCCGCTCACGTCCCAGCTCTCATCCCCACGCCCACGCCAGCGACCATCCCCGTAGCATTGACGGGCTGGTCACCGAGCACTACCGCAGAGCTGGAAGCCGCAGGCGTCATCGAGGTCTCTGCGGACCCGCACGAGCTCGTGTACATGCCAGCGTCAGTGCCAGCGCCCATGCACGCCCCTCCACCCACCGTGGCGCCGGTCCCCATGCGTTTGGCTGCACCCGTCACACCCGTGCCCATGTGCGCGCCCCCCTCAGCGGCATGGGACGCCGCCGTCGACCGTTGCCTCTCATCGCCGCCTGCTGCCATCTTCCCGCGCCCCGCCCGTCGATCGCATGACGACATGATGTTTGATTTACAAGTGAAGAACATTCTGAGCTGCCTTGAAGACTTCAACAACAGCGTCCTGGAGGATGACAACGACAAGGACGGCGCGGCACGCCGCCTCCGCCACCGCCAGAAATAGGTTTTTTCTCTTGGGTTTGGTATTGTATCTCGATCGCAAACATTTTAGTTAGAACACCCGTATGCAAACCGACAGCTTCCCCAGGGAGCCAAGGGAAAATGTGCCGAGAAGGATTTGTGCAGCTGTTGATCGCAAACATTTTAGATAGAACACCCGTATGCAAAGCAAGAGCAGGATTTGTGCATCTCTTCAACGCAAATGGTTGTTTTGGATGACCCATGTGCAACCACTTACAAACAATTTGGTAAGATTTGCATCTGTCATATTGGGTATGTTGCCATTTGTCAAACTTGAAAGATTGACATTTGTTGATCTAGTAACATTGCCATTTGTCAACCTTATAACACTGTGATACGTCTCCAACGTATCTAGTTTTCCAAACACTTTTACCCTTGTTTTGAACTCTAACTTGCATGATTTGAATGAAACTAACCCGGACTGACGCTGTTTTCAGCAGAACTGCCATGATGTTGTTTTATGTGTACAAAAGAAAAGTTCTCGGAATGTCCTGGAAATCCACGGAGGCACTTTTCAGAATTAATAAGAATTTTTGGCAAAAGAATCAAGGCCAGGGGGCCCACGGGCTGTCCACGAGACAGGGGGCGCCCCCCCTAGGGCGCGCCCTCCTATCACGTGGGCCCCCTGGACACCTCCCGACCTCAACTCCAACTCCATATATACCGTCTCAGGGAGAAAAAAATCAAGGAGAAAGTTTCATCGCGTTTCACGACACGGAGCCGCCGCCAAGCCCTAATCTCTCTCGGGAGGGCTGATCTGGAGTCCGTTCGAGGCTCCGGAGAGGGGGATTCGTCGTCGTCGTCATCATCAACCATCCTCCATCACCAATTTCATGATGCTCACCACCGTGCGTGAGTAATTCCATCGTAAGCTTGCTGGACGGTGATGGGTTGGATGAGATTTACCATGTAATCAAGTTAGTTTTGTTAGGGTTTGATCCCTAGTATCCACTATGTTCTGAGATTGATGTTGCTATGACTTTTCTATGCTTAATGCTTGTCACTAGGGCCCGAGTGCCATGATTTCAGATCTGAACCTATTATGTTTTCATGAACATATGTGTGTTCTTGATCCTATCTTGCAAGTCTATAGTCACCTATTATGTGTTATGATCCGACAACCCCGAAGTGACAATAATCGGGATACTTCTTGGTGATGACCGTAGTTTGAGGAGTTCATGTATTCACTATGTGTTAATGCTTTGTTCCGGTTCTCTATTAAAAGGAGGCCTTAATATCCCTTAGTTTTCGTAAGGACCCCGCTGAACACGGGAGGGTAGGACAAAAGATGTCATGCAAGTTCTTTTCCATAAGCACGTATGACTATTTACGGAATACATGCCTACATTACATTGATGAATTGGAGCTAGTTCTATATCACCCTATGTTATAACTATTGCATGAGGAATCGCATCCGGCATAATTATCCATCATTGATCCATTGCCTACGAGCTTTTCGCATATTGTTCTTCGCTTATTTACTTTTCCGTTGCTACTGTTACAACTACTACAAAAACCCAAAAACATTTATCTTTACTTTGCTACCGTTACATTTATTATCATACCACTTTTGCTACTAAACACTTTGCCGCAGATACTAAGTTATCCAGGTGTGGTTGAATTGACAACTCAACTGCTAATACTCAAGAATATTCTTTGGCTCCCCTTGTGTCGAATCAATAAATTTGGGTTGAATACTCTACCCTCGAAAGCTGTTGCGATCCCCTATACTTATGGATTATCAAGACTAATTTCTGGCGTCGTTGCCGGGGAGCATAACTCTATTCTCTGAGTCACTTGGGATTTATATCCGTTGATCACTATGAAGAACTTGAAAGACGATCGAACTACTATTTTGCCCTCAACTACGAGGGGAGGTAAGGAACTGCCATCTAGCTCTGCACTAGATTCTCCTTCCGTTATAAGTAAGCTTGCGACACCTAAACCTCACTACAAAAAAGGACACATCAGTGACATTTTGGGCCGAACGAAATTTTTTCTGTCATACATATGACACTTCTATGACGATAATTGTGACAAAACCCGGTATCATCATAGATGTGGTGGGCTCCTACTTCTATGACAAAAAATCATGACAGAAAACGGGCTTTTCGTCCTGGGTGGGCCAGAGACGCAGCTGCATGACATTCTTTGGGCCGTCCATGACGGAAAAAACCGTGGTAGAAGCGAGGGGGAGGAAAATTTCGGGGAGTTGCCGGTTACGGTGGGAGGTCGGGGGCGGAGCGATGCACGTTTCTCTCATACGTACGCGCGTGTGTGCGAGGCGTTGGCTCTAACTAAAGCCGAGCGACGCGTTGGGCTCTAACTGAACCCGAGCAATTGCACTGCAGGCTATGCGTTACTGAACCCGAGGGATCGATCGATGGCTGTTAACTGAACCCGATGGAGCGATTCCTTCGCTACTGCTGCTAACTGAAGCCGATCGATGCTGCCTCTGGGATGAACAGTGAGCGTTGCGGGGGGGTTTGTATGAACAGTGAGCGGTGGTGTTGCCTCTAGATGAATAGGAACCTGTGGTGTGGAGGGCTGGATGAATAGTAGACGATGGAGGGGTGGCCGTGGAGGGGTGGTTGAACAGGACCCCGTGGTGTGGAGGGGTGGATGAACAGTAGACGGTGGAGGGGTGCCCATGGAGGGGTGGTTGAAAAGTAGCCGGTGGAGTAGCGCGCGGTGGAGGCTAGATGAATAGGAGCCCATGGAGGCTGGAGGAGGTCGACGGTAGCCCGTGGAGGCTGGAGGAGGTCGACGGTGGAGATGAACAGTATCCTGTGGGGTCCCATTTTGCGGTACGCCACAGCCCTCCCCCCCCCCATTTCGACCGTAGCGCTCCAACACAAGTCCGTTTCGTCCGTTTTGCGGCA
>NC_057810.1:218579926-218601269 GCF_018294505.1 Triticum aestivum | reverse complement strand
CGCTCCAACACAAGTCCGTTTCGTCCGTTTTGCGGTACACCACACCCCTCCCGATCAACAGGACCCCCGTTTTGACCGTAGGAGGTCCGTTTCCTCCGTTCTGCAGTACGCCAGGCCTCGTTTCCATCGCCTGTTCCGTCCAAGCTGGTTGGCTCCCACGCTTCCGTTGCCTCCCGATGAACACGACGCATTCCGTTGCCTCCCCATGAACACGACGCATTCCATTGCCTCCCCATGAACACGACGCATTCCGTTGCCTCCCCATGAACACGATGCATTCTGTTGCCTCCCATGAACACGATGCATTTTGTTGCCTCCCCATGAACACGAGCCCTCGCCGTACGTATGCGCGACTAGGCGTTCGAGACCCCGCCCGTATGTACACATACGTGGCCATATTTTCTTTCTTGCACCCTGGCTGTTGTACGTACGTGTACATGCTACGTGTGCGCCTCTACTACAACACATACGCGCCTCTACAACGACCTATGTGCGTACACGTTTGCGACCAAAATGACAACGCTACGTACGCTTCGACCAGGTGGGTCCCGACTGTCAGGCAGTTCCTTGCGTGCGAAAATGTAGCTGGTGGGTCCCAGCAGTCAGAGGGGCGAATCATTTTTTTGCCCGGACGCACTTCCTTTGCGTGCAAAGATGTAGCTGGTGGGTCCCAGCAGTCAGGGGGGCGAATCATTTTTTTTGCCCAGACGCACTTCCTTGCGTGCGAAGATGTAGCTGGTGGGTCCCAGCAGTCAGGGGGGCGAATCTTTTTTTTGCCCGGACGCACTTCCTTGCGTGCGAAGGTGTAGCTGGTGGGTCCCAGCAGTCAGGGGGGAAACGTTTTTTTTTTGCGAAATACGGTGGCCCGTCCGGTGGGTCCCCGCTGTCACGTGGAGGAATAATTATTTTGCGCGTAATAAGGAGGCACTTCCTTGCTGCGGCCGTGGACCCAGCTGTCAGCCTCTCCATTGTACAGTCCATGTTCCTTGACCACGTTGACCACGCCGCGCCGAGAGCACCAGGGTGGTGGACGACGGTGAGGCCTAGGAAGGTGACGACGGGGAGCCGGGGAAGACGCGGCAGTGGAAGCCCGCGCCGAGAGGAGTACGAGGGTTCACTGGTTCGGCTGCGGTGTGAGGCTGCCGTCGCCGCAGGGCCTGGCCAGCGATGGGAATAGTAGGGAGCGGTGAGGCCTCCGCGGCAGCACATCCGGCCACGGGAGGTAGGAGCATGCGGCACGACCGGCGCTGCTTTGGGCGGCTGGAGCAAGAAGACCAAAGGTTGAAGAAGCACTACGACCGTTGGATGGACATCGTACGGTCACTGGAGCTAGAATCGTTTATATTGACTAAGTTGACAAAGCCCTCCGTCCCCGTCAACTTACTAGGCCCACAAGTCAGCCTCCCACCAAGGTGGGTCCCAGCTAGCTGGGGGGTATTCATTTTTTTGTGCGTAATAAGGAGGCACTTCTGGTGGGTCCAAGCTGACAGCAGGGGGAATGTTTTTTCGCGAAATACGGTGGCCCGTCGGGTAGGTCCCAGCAGTCAGGGGCAAATGTTTTTTTTCACGAAATACTGGTGGCCCGTCTGGTGGGTCCCTGCTGTCAAGTGGAGGAATAATTATTTTCCACGTAATAAGGAGGCACTTCCTTGCGGCTGCCGTGGACCCAGCTATCAGCCTCTCCATGTATAGTATTCTTCCGATGGAATTCGGTCGTTGACCACATTGACCACGCCGCGCCGAGAGCACCACGGCGGTGGATGATGGCGAGGCCTAGGAAGGGTATGACGCGGAGCCGGGGAAGACATGGCAGTGGATGCCCACGTGGAGAGGAGTACGAGGGTTCACTGGTTCGGCTGCGCTGCCGTCGCCGCAGAATAACAGGGGGTGTGGGTGAGTGGAGTGGAGGGATGGCCTGGCCAGCGGTGGGAGTAGTATGGGGAACGTGAGGCCTCCGCGGCAGCACAGCCGGCAATGGGAGGCAGGAGCAGGCGGCACGACTGGCGCTGCTTTGGGCGGCTGGAGCAAGAAGACCAGAGGTTGAAGAAGCACTACGGCCGTTGGATGGACATCGTACGGTCAGTCAAGCTAGAATCGTGCATATTGACTAAGTTGACAAAGCCCTTCGTCCCCGTCAACTTAGTAGGCCCACTATACTAGGTCCCAGCTAGCAGGGGGTATTCTTTTTTTTGGGCGTAATAAGGAGGCACTTTCTTGCGTGCGAAGATATAGCTGGTGGGTCCGAGCTGTCAGCGGCGGTAACGTTTTTTTCGCGAAATACAGAGGCCCTTTCGGTGGGTCCTAGATGTTAGGTGGAAGAATCATTATTTTGCGCGTAATAAGGAGGCATTTCCTTGCGTGCGGCAGTGGACCCAGCTGTCGGCCTGTCCACGTACAGTCCACTACCGATGGATGTCATTCATTGACTACGTTAACCAGGCCGCGCTGAGAGCACCAGGGCAGTGGACGACGGCGAGGCCTAGGAAGGGAACGACATGGAGCTAGGGAATACTCGGCAGTTATTTCCCACACGGAGGAGTACGAGGGTTTACTAGTTCGTCTGCCGTCACCGGAGAATAACAGCATGTGTGGGATTGAGGGTGAGTAGAGGGATAGCTAGGCCAGCGATGGGAGTATGGTGGGGAGGTGAGTCCTGCGCGACAGCACAGCCGGCCGCGGGGAGGACGGAGCAGGCAGTCCCGCCGGCGCTTGTTTCAGCGACTGGAGCAGGAAGAGCAGAGATTGAAGAAGCACGACGGCCGTTGGATGGATATCCAACAGTATACAGGCCATCTGTGGAAAGCCTCAAATCTGTGGAAAACAGCATACAGCCCATCTGCCATTATTTCAAATAGTTTACATCCCATTTGCTAATTCTTACTGGTTTTTTTGGAGCCCATATTCTTTTTGTTAGCATTACAGCCCATATTGTGGCCACGGTTAAAAAATTATACGAAATTTTGCATATGTCGGTGCGGTCTGAACTGTTTTTAATCCCGAAATTTCGATTCACATTCAGACTGATTTTAAAAATAAATGTATATCAATATAAAATCCAATAAATTGTCCACGCATAACAATCAATGCAATTTAAAATCTCAAAATGGAAAAAAGATATTTGAAACTAATTGCCGGTTTGATGTGTTTTAAAAATGTACAACCCATTTCTCATTACTGATAGGCCATTTTCTCGGCCAGCCGAATGAAGCTCTCCTCGTCTAGCCCAACAGGCCTGATAAAGTGACTTACATGACAAATCACAAAAAAACTGGGCTAGCCATTTTCAAAAAGAAAAAAAACTACTGGGCTGGTCTGTGGTAAACATAAAAGAAAAGGCTGTCTAGACAGGCCAGAGTGTCCCGCACAGCCCAGAGTGGCATTTCTCAGAGGCATTTATCAAATTAACCCAAAACAAAAATAACTGGGCGAGCTGCTGGGTCCCTGGTGCCAGCCGCTCGTTGTGCAATTCTCTCGTTTACTGACTACGTTGACAATGGCATGGGACCCAGATGTCAGAAATCCACTAGGAGGAGCCATTTTTTATTGGCTTGAAATAAGGAGGCACTTGCTTGCGTGCTGCCGTGACCTTGGCGGGTCCCTGCTGTCATCCTCTCCACGTACAATCATCTCCTGATTGTGTACGCGCCAACTTGCTAGGCCCACAAGTCAGCCTCTAAACCCGTGGAGGACAAATACAACCCATTTAAAAAATAACAGCCCATTCCATACGTTCAAACAGAAAGTTCAACATTCAGAGCAAAGTAACAGGTCTGATCCACATATAGAGTACTGAACTTCCATGTTGACAAGCATCATAGCCAAGTTACCTATCTACTCCCACTAGACAAGTACTAACTTACTCTTAGCTAACTAGACGATGCCGGCGGTACACCCTAAACGCCGGCACCGGCGTCCTGCGCCTCGCCTCGGACTTGCCAGAGGTGCGATAGGGCGTGTTGCTCGCGCGCGTTGGCCCTTTCCATGCCGGCGTGGTCCATCGAAGCTTCGGCTTCCAAGCGGGAAACCCATTTGACGAGCTGGTAGTAAAAATCAGCGTCACGAACGCGTGCGTGCCCAACAGCCTCCAGGGCTATTTGTTGGGCGCCGGCCTCCACGTAATCGGCCTAGTTGCGGGCGCTCTGCTCGCGACTCAGAGCGTCGGTGCGCTGCTGCTCCATGTCCCGCTGGCGGTGCAAATCGGTGTTACGCTGCTCCTCCGCCAGGCGGTCGCGCTCCAACAACTCCTGCTCCTCCGCCATGGGGTCGCGCTCCAACAACTCCTCGATCTGCGCATTGCCATCTAAAGACAGATAGAATGCCTCCTCCCTCCGTCTGCCTTCCAGTGAAAAACCGAACACTACTTCCGGCGGTGACCGCCTCCGGCGTCGCCTACCACGGACGGGCGGGGGCATGGCGGATGTGGCGAGCGACGTCGAGCTGGTGGGGGCTTATGAGGATATGGCGAGTTGGGTCACGGTGGCACTGGAGAATGCCGGAAAATAGTACTTATAGGGGGAAGGTAGCGCGACGGTCATCGGAATTCAATGCATAATGGCTTAGCGCACCAGCTTGCCGTGGAACAAGGGAAACTGAAATTATGACTGTGCCGTCCCGTCCCGTCTGGGTCGCACGCCGGCATGGCGGTCAAACGAGTGCACTCGAATCATCTCCCTCCTTGTCAATAATGATTTCACGGATTTAAAAAGCCCGCAACAATTAAAGCGTATCTTTTTTCGCATCAGTTAGCTGCCTTAATTACGGCCAGCTGCATGCAGGCACTCAGAATCGCTCGCAGGCAGTACGCGAAGCAGCATGCAACGAGTCACAGCCGAGGGCACGCATGCAACCACTTAAATCGCTAGAATTAATTAGGCTTAAACTTCTGCATGTCGTTAATTATTGCCATGCCTTGGTCTTGCTGCTTTGCTCACGGGACTAATAAACCCGGACGGAGGGAGTACCTTGGTTGGTGAGAGGTTTGAATTAAGCCCTGCAAACCGGAAAGGAGGTACTAGTACGTGCGTGATCCGCTATTTATTCGTGTAGGATCAAGTAGATCGTTTCTTGAATTGAGCCCTGCAAACCGGAAAGGAGGTAGTACGTGCGTGATATGCTATTTATCCGTGTAGGATCGATAGTGTAGCTTGTCAGTTTCTTCAGAGGTAGGCATTTTTATCCGTGTAGGATCGATAGTGTAGCTTGTCAGTTTCTTCAGAGGTAGGCATTTTTATTCAAAAAAACTACCACTTCGCATCTTGCGTCGCAAATAAAACTGCCAGGTGTGCATTTGTAGGCTAGCTAGTGATCGATCAGTAACTTGTAAACACTGAGCGAACAGAAATAAGTAACTGTTAATGCATCTCAATGATTCAAAGATCATATACAAATATGTAGCTCCAAAAGCAAAGATCAGCCACTTCGGATCTTGCATCGCAACTAAAACTAACTAGTATGATCCCCATACATAAGATCAACATGTTAATGCATCTCAATGATTCACAGATCATATACAAATATGTAACTCCAAAAGCAAAGATCTAGAAAAAACATATGTTCTTCCTACTAACATGGATGCTTCTCTTGGCCAACATTCAGTACAGACTGAAAAACAAATTTGTTTGTGAAGTCTACAATTCCTCTTGCAAACATAAGTGGTTTCACCAACAGCTGGAACCATGAGAATGAACCACACATGATGGAGGAACATCCACTGCAATATGATTTGGTCTTCTCTCGATCACACGCGAGACTATTTTTGGAATACAAACTTTAACTTGGGGAAAATGATGCCCATTGTATAATCAGACCAGAGCAATGAAGCACCAAGTGTTGGCTAGTAAATAGTATAGTACTACTTTTCTGCAGTCCATGAAGTGACTATCCAATCTTTGTGTCTATTTTCAAATGGCACTGCATGCTATGACTATACTATTCTCTTGTGCAGTTCAACCAAAATTGCGGACACTTTGTTTGTTTGCCAAATAGCAAGGGCAGACATCTTTGTCTGCACAAATATCAAGCAGCTAGTAAACATATACCACACCATGTTCGCGGTGATGGAAGAGGTGAAATCGATACAACCGAAATTGAGCATCCAATCATTGAATCCTGTCCTACACCTCCAATGTAGGTCCACCCTGCCAATAAATTCACATGCAAACCACTAGTATTACTACCAAATGGCAGAACAAAAAGAGTAGCAAGATAGTAGCAAACCATGTACCTTCATAATAAACATCTCATAGTGCCACCAATTGGATATAAAGGTTTGGAAAAAAACATGCTCCTAATGTTGAACCAGTTGGACTTTTTGTGCAGCTCCACTAAAATCGAGCATCCCTGTTTGCATAGATATTGAAAGTGTGATTACTATAAAAGTGGCACTAGTTGAAGCATAGACTCACAAATATAAGCATTCCAATTTCTTAATGGGAAAAGGTAGCAAGACTGTTTTCTAACCACCTATTTGAAGGAATAAATAAAGCAACAGCGGCTGATGTCAGGAAGGCATACATAGTTTTTTTTCTGAAAAACTGAGCCATTCCTGACCTTTCCTCTTCTTTTAAGCAAATTTTGTGCAGTTCTACTAAAATAAAATGCCATCACTGCCTTGACAATTTAGTTACACTGTACAAAAGGAAATGACTTAACATTACATCATGATGTCGGGTATGTAGTAGACAGGCATTAGAGACAAACATACAGACCTCCTTCGATAACATAATGAACATTAATTTTAACAAAGGTGTGACTAGCTTTACCGGGATAATTTGAGTGAACTCTACACCCTCTGTTCCTTAATATAAGACGTTTTCGTGGTTCAATTTAAAGTACCCAAACGTCTAGTATTTAGAAAAACAGGTAGTAGTTTTCTTGAGCACATATCTCGGAAAGCTTGCCACACTTTATTTATGTCCATACGCTAATGCAACACCATTCGAATACTACAAATATACACTAATCAAGTGGCTAGTGCAACAGTAGAGTAGTTAGTTTATTACAGGGTACAGTACAATGGTTTTACTGAACAGATTTCAATAAACTCTAGCACTGGAAGGTTTCTATAAGAATTAACAATACAAAATATAAAGGTAACAAGTTTCAGCATTGGTATACTAGTTGTGCATGAGCATTAAACCAAATACAGAAGTCTGAAGGTAACTAGCATTATTAACTAATGACGGTATAAAAAAATTGCAAACCATGTACCTCCAAGGTAAATATCGTTTCGAACTCGGGGGGACCTTAAAAATTGCTATCCCAATCTTGATAATTGATCAAACATAAAAACTTGATCTTTCCTCTTGATAATCAAGAGAACAGCCGGAGGAGGAGGTGCCCACTCTTGACCTTTCCTCTTGTCTTCATAATTGTTTGTGCAGTTTAACCAAAATAAAATGACATCAGCGCCTTGGCATTTTGGTGACACTGTACAAAAAAATTAACTTATCTCATGAAAGTGAGGTATGTAATCTATAAGCATTAACAGTGCAAAAATCTGAAGGTAGTAACAAGTTTCATCGTTGGTATACTGGTTGTGCAACAACATTAGAATGCCTTAGCTGAAAAATCTTTAATACATCCACAATCAACAGCTAACCCTAAAATGATCCAGTGACATTAAATGGCACTACTTAAATTTATCTGTGGCATTAGACTGAGAGCGGCATTAGTTAAATGTGGCATCACTTTAGCAGTAGCATTGCTTGACTTGACTGTTGGCGTTATACTAACAGCAAAAAAAGTGGCAATAAGAGCATGGGAGGCCCATTCGGACAGTGGGCGCACCAGTACGATGTACCTCCACGGACGCAGAGTGGTGAGGGAGGTATGGTTGCCCAGAGTAACAAATATACAGGTAGCATATGGATTACGTCCCATTTTTGTTCTCTTTAGCCACCTTTTTCCTATGTGAGGACAACAAACCGATCGACCTGGTCATTCTCTATTGCGTTGTCATGCCTTTCTACCCTTCTTCAACCAAGAGACATGAGACTCGTTCCTTAGCTACTGATTTTCCCCTTTTCAACCTAGATGCGGGTTTGATGCCTACTCTCTTGGACAGTACAGTCTCCCTTCCTTTCCTTATTCAACCCAGAAATGCATTAGTCTGCATGAAGTAGGGTTTCCTTTAATAGTGCAAATTATGGTTTTCGTCTGCGTGGCCAGCAGAGCAGAGGATAGCAAATTGGGAAGATGGTGGAGTGGAAAAAGATCCACATGCAACGACGTGCCAGATGGGGCAATAGAACAAGGGCATGGTTCGAAAAGAGGTAGCATACCTGAGGGTCGGCGGTAAGTGGCTTCGCTCGTGGTCGTCGTCCTCCGCACACACTATGGCAGCGATCCCGCGTGGGCGCTAGGTCTGAGAGGACGGCCTTGTCGTCAGTGCGTGACCTCGCTCGCCAACGACGAGTGCGTCAACGCTGCACGTCCTTTTCTTCCTCGGCGGATCTGTGACCACCGGTGAGGAGGGAGAGAGGGGCCGTCTTTTTTAGATCTGGAGAGAGGGTGGTAGTGTGAGAAGTAAGTGGGCAGCCCTTGGCAAGAAAGCGCTGAAGCTCCAGCCTATATATCTTCTTTATACTACTAGTACTGGAGGTGGAGTAGTGGTAGAGTAGTTTATATTTTCTCTGCATACAGTACCAGTTAGTCGTGCTTCAAAACTAAACGGCGCTCCATTAAAAAAATAAAGGCCGATAACTAATGCGGCACCTCGGGCCAACGCGGCTAGATCGCATTTTGCACAAGAAATTACACACCATGTCTCGTTGACATGTGGTCCCGTTCCACATATCAGTGAGACGACGTGGAGTAGTAGGAGTATTTCTGAACCAACGTGTAGGCCGGGGCGCCCCTTCGTGAACCGTGGCAAACTGGCAACCGTCCACAGACTCTTCGCCTTTCCCTCTCTATTTGGAACTGCTGTAGCACGCTCTTCCTCTCCCTCCTCCATTTTCCTTCAGCCCTTCACCCTTTCTTCTGCCATTGTTCGATCGTCTTCTCCATGGAGGGAACAGGACGGAAATGACCCCGTTATTCTTGCCCCGATCTGAAAGATGACGTGGTGGAGGAACTCATTGATCGGTGCGACGTCATCACCTCGGCGAGCATGGCAGGTTCGTTCAAGCCCATTCTCGACTCAACTAATAACATCATTACAAGGAACCCAAGAGTCAAGGAGCGGTTTGATCTCCCCTATCTTCTTCGCCGTGACCCTGATGACTGGCGCCATCACGACGGAGGCCTCGCCCTGTGCAAGTTGATGCCGCTCGATAATGATACGTATGATGTTAAGATGCCATCGCTTGAGGGCAAGGCTTGGGCAGGCGCAAATGGAGATTGGGTTGTTTACATTGGGTCCAACTGCGAGTGGGAACTTGTGAATGTGTACACTCGTGACCGGGTTCCACTTCCAAAAATCTCAGCAGGCTGCCCAGAGGTTGAGCACACCGGTATTGTGCGCACGTTCAAATACAATCATGGTGACTGTCTTCTATGGAATATAGCAATTTCTCGAGTCCCCAACCACTCTTGGAATTACAGCAACTATGAAGTTGTTGCTATCTTCGACAAGCTTGTTGCCGTCGTCAGTGGTTTGACTGGATGGATATTGCTCAAAAATCAGTTTCTGTACACGGATGAGTACTGTGATGCAATTGAATACGAGGCCTTGTGTTTGCGGCCACTACTCGTGGCACTGTTTTTGCATGGCATCCTCGTTGTTTTGTTTCATCCACATGCATGCGGGTTAGCAAGGCTGGTCATAGTGGGGAGTAACTTAGACTAGTAACATGCATATGTTACTAGTTTATGTTACTACCTCTATAGTGCATAGTATCTTAGATTAATATCATATGTGGTCTCATTTATTGCCATGCATGACACATAGTAGCATCACATTTATTATGTTACGGTATCTACCTATGTTACTATAACCATCTCTCTCTTCCTTAATTGCCTGCCACATAAGCATGTTTGCGAGTCCCAAGTGCATGATACTACTTATATTACCCCCACTATGGCCAGCCTTACTAATTAACCTTCTTCTTGTGTTTCCAAGGTCCTGTGAACATTCCACCACCTATACTTGAAGATTTTTATAACCAAGGGGGAGATTATGATGGTGATGATCATGAGCATGAGGACGAGCAGCGCCCATATACTATTTGGCGCCAGGCAACTAATTCCGATGGATCACCTCTTCTCGTGTGTATACAGCCCACTGATGATGTTACTGCTAAGGAAGCAGGTGTAGTCTCCCATGGTCGCACTCTCCAGACCTATTCCAACACCCGTTGCATGGTATTCGGGATGGATACTAGTGTGCTAGCGCCAACTCCTTCTCCCTGGTACAGAATTGATAGTCTTGGAGAAAATTCGCTCTTCCTTGGACAAAACTATCCAATGATGGTGAAAGGCGATCCAACTGCTGTTGACACAATGTTACTACCATTTATGAGAAGCAATTGTGTCTATACCTCAGACATTTGGGTGGTTCCCTACCCTGTTACTGATATAGTAGGCCGCTTCAGCCTGGATGATCAGTCCTGCATTGGTCTCCAGATCGACAATGGATGGCCCGTCCCAGAGAATCACTTGTGGTTCAAAGCAAGCGTTTCCAACGCTGAGGAATGGTTGAGTTGAAGTTCATTTCATTGCTTGTTATTTGTTGTGTGGTGAAAACTTTAGTATTTATATTGTATCCTCATTGTCGATGTGGGTTGATGACCTGTTGTATGTAACAAAATGATATGCATGTGATAAACTTACTAAATTTATGAATGCCTTTCGAGTTGCTTCTGTGAGTGAGTGGTGCAACGAGGCAAAAAAATATTTTCCGAATACATAATTGTACGTGCATTGCAATAGGTTATCGGATGAGTCCAATCATCAACAATAGTAGTACACTATTTGTACTAGCTTCGCATGCTTCGCGCGTCGTGCGGGTGTTTTTACTATAGCCATTCGTAACCAGCACCTCGAATCCTCGATACTAGTAGTACTATATAGTAAGTAGTAGGAGTAGTAGGGTGGCATGGGCCAGAACAAGCATTCACGTCCAGGAGTATGACACACGCCACCAGCACGACTTCCATCTGACACCATATTTCTTGGAGTCCGTGCTAGAGCAATCTCTTCAACCTCATCGTTTCTCTAACTCAGCCATCGCACGGCGGGCGAGGTGGGGGTTTGCCGATAGTCGGTTTCCTCAACTACGGTCCCACTTGTAAGGCCAACTCCAACGCTCTATCAATATATGGATGTACTCTTCTTCCCAATACAAAAACTTGCATCCATTCTACTCCCTCCGTTGCACAATACATGCCTTCTATTTGTCAAAATATATATGTATCTAGACATGTTTTAGTATATAGGCACATCCAATTTTTGGACAAATGGAAGTCAAGTATTTTGGAACGGAGGGAGTACACAATAAAAATTTTAAGTTTGCACAACTAGTCTAATCCGAGAGCACAACCGAAGATTTGGTCGGGTTCTTCCTCCTTTTGCCGACACGTGGGACATCCAACATCCAGGTCGTGTCCTGAAAGAAAATAGAGTGGTAGTTGATAAGTTGAAGCCACGAGATGTGCATCTTGGGTTAAACTATAAATAGAATCTTACTACTCTTGAGTAACTCCAAAAGCGGCCACCGAAGATCTTTCTTGGATTTGTTTTTCATCACCAGCATGTCGAGGTGAAAGATGTGCAGGTTTAGTGCATCCGCTTGCGTTTTCACTGACATGTGGTACCGCATGTGAGCAAACATACGATGGGCTCCGCGCGTCCGCTGGCTGGCTGAGAAGAAAGATAGAGGAGTGCTGAGCACGGACTGCAGGAAATTTGTTCTACGTACTGTACCTCGATATTGGCTTGATAGAGTGGGGTGGCATGGGCCATAACTAGCATTCATGTCTAGCACTACGGCACACGCCACCCACACGAGTCCCATCTGACACCAATTTTCTTGGAGTCCGTGCTACAGCCATCTCTTCTCCCTCCTGTTTTCTCAGCCATCGCACGGTGGGCGGGGTGGGGGTTTGCCGATAGTCGGTTTGCTCAACTACGATCCCACTTGTAAGTGAAAATGAAACACCGCACGCATTCCCGCTTGAGCGGCGTGCCGGACCAACCGTGTGGGGGTGCGACGCGAACACGGCAGCTTTTCCTTTTGAACTCGTCACTTGTAAAATTTGGTTCTGCTCCATGGCGCGATCGATAGATAGAAAATAACGATTTTGCCTAGAGTAATGAGAAGTTTGGTTCTGGCGTCGTTCATGTATGGAGTACGTACAAAAATTATGAAGTTGATGCGAAAGGTAAGATAATTACTGTAGTATCATATACTACTACATGGATTTGACGGAAAGATAAAAATACATACGGATCCATCAACGACATCCTCACGCCCTAGTGCGCCGGGTCACCAACCGACGTGTGAGGAGCAGCGGCGTTGGCAGCGAGCTCAACGTGCTTCTGAACAGTGCGTCCAAGGTTGCCCTGCGGTCCAAGAAGGCCAGCGTCCTATCGTCCTCCTCTTGCATGCACATAGACGTGGGTGATTATGTCCATGGTGTCTTGCTGCGCCACGCGCTGCGCGGCGAGCGCGACCTCAAGGTGGACATTCTCCGGCGCGACGGTGGGCAGTCGCAGGGCCACCAGTGCATCGAAGAGGTTGTCACCATAGTGGCCGTTGAGGGAGGCGGGCATCGCACAGCCTGGGCGCATCGGCTGAAGGCTTACGTCAAAGTCGTCCATGAGCTTCTTGATGACGGTGAACTTGTCGAGGAAACCGACGAGGACCTCGTCGAACAAGGAGACGAAGCTGTCGTCCAAGCGGCCCCTCGCCCTGCCGGCCTCAAGCAATACTACCTGGAGACGTTCCTTATTGCCGGGCCGCAGGCCGGCGTCGTGGACCATCTGGCACAGCCGGCTGATGCTCGCGCTCATCGCCTCCATGGGTCTAGCTTAGCTTCTACTAGTCAACTGATCTTGCGATTCAAGTGATCACTCTTGCCCTTGGTTAGTGTGCGTAGGTGCGTAGGATTTCGTACTACTCCTCGGCCCTCTACTGCACATGCCTTTGGCTGTAGGATAGGTGGGCCAGCCACCCCCTGGGCCCATGTGTCATTCACCCAAAGGCAGTTGCCGTAAGTCAATGAAGCTGCACCCCCCTCCGTGCCGGTGCAGTATAGTCATCTCACCGGACCTCTAGTTGGGGCCAAACGAGAGAAGTTTGATGTTTACTGGTTTATTGGTCCCCTTTGCATCTTGCACCAAGTTTTGACCTTTGATTTAACTAATAAAATGTTGATGCATGTAAACAAAAATGTTGTGTAAGTCACATTACGAAAACCAAATAATCCCAAAACACTTAGGCACGGTGCATTAACTCCCTCCTTGTTTCTTATTTCGTGACATATCAACCAATGAGAGATGTGGGCCGTGCATGCTTTCAATGACTTGAGACTACCAAACATGACTTGCAGTGTTTAGTTCATTGCATGTAATCCTATTAAGACTCTAGTTAGAAACAAAACATTAAGTTCTCTCGCCGATAGGAATAAAACACCATGTATTTATTTATAGAGGGAGTAGTACATGTTTTGTGACATGCATTACTTGATATTGCTAGTCAAATACTAAAATCCAGATGGATGTGGTAGTACTCCTAAATCCAGACGGTGGTGCTACTGGTACTAGTAGTAGTACTACCAATGTAGTACTCCTAGGAGTACTAGCACTGTACTACCCGTTGGTCAAACTGTTATGTGCTGCTCCTCACAGTGAAGTGACAAGACCCTGCGCCGGAGATGACACCTGAGTATAGGCGCCGTGTTCGGCATACCATAGTCAGCCTCACCGTCTGCAGTCACTATCATCATGGCTGTAGAGCTAGCCTGCTTACAACTAGCCCTATTCGACATAATTTCCCGTGCGTAGATGCCCGTGCATTGCACAGAACACCAAGATTGGGGGTGGACTGCTCCGGCATCGGCCATCGCGCCAGATTTTTCCACGGCCTTCTAGATGTGGTGGGGAGGATATAAGGCTGATTGTGAGAGACAAGGAGTTGTGTGTAAATAGGGAACAAGTGCGGGCATCTTTTTGCAAAAATGGAGAAGCTTGGTTTGTATGCGTCAGATCTAGATTGGACGGCTACTGGTGAAAGATGGGAGGCACAACATCATCACCAACTCAGGACCTCTTTGATTCGCAGGATTTTGAAAACGCAGGAATAGGACACGGCAATATTACAAGTTTCAAACTGATATTACAAATGTTAGGAGTAATGCTGCACCTAGGAAGAGGGAATTACTAGGAAGTTCACGTAAGAACTTTCATTACTTTAGGTGGATGCAGCATTATCGTACAAACTAAAATCCACCGCCCTGACAAGTCACTAATGGACAAATAAGTTTTTGAGTCTCTAGCCACTTGATGTTTCAAAAACAAATTCAACTTCTGCGGAGACTTTGTCATTTAAGCTTAGACGCTTGCGGTGATCAGCACGCCATTCATTGTTGCGCCAGAGAACGCCAAACCTCATTACCTTGAGCACACTTGCCTCCAGAACAAAGAACCTGGCCAATTTAATCTCAGATGTGATGCCTCGGTAGTTGATCAAATCAATTTCTGTAAGATGGAGATCAAGGCATTCGATGAGATTGTTATAGTGCAACACATTTCTCACTTTCGGGTCTTTTTTTATCTGCAAAAGAACAAAACATATTAGAGGAGCTAGCTGCATAAGATTGTCGTGTCATCAAGAGGTACCAATATCATTCGCTCATACGATAGGGTTGGCTGGCTAGTGATATTTTTTCACTCTCTCTCTCTCTCCCTCTGTCTCTCTCTATTTCTGTTTCCTCTCATTTAACTAGGAGCACGTGAAGAGCTTGGGCATTTGTTGCCTTCCACTATGTGGCCGATGCCATATTTCGCAAAAGTATGCCACATAATGCGCATCAATGTCAAATCAAAAGATTTTGGCACCGCTCTCGCGATGTGAGAGAGTTGGCACTGCTGTGCACACAGACCCACATGTATAAACAAATCAATCAAACCAACTACACCAGCCTCTCACTCTCCCAAACAAGTGTTTTTTATTGCCTCAGTCCTCTCTCTCTCCCACGCAGTGTTTTTTCATTGCGTGAGTTAATTTGGCACTAGAGCAAAGTAGGTGCTCCAGATTGGGGCACCAGGTGAGCAATGGAGGGGCATCGATGCCAAATGCATCACAAGTGAATTTGGCACATGTTTTGGCCTACATAGCCCACTTTTGTACTCCCTCCATCCCAAAATTCTTGTCTTAAATTTGTCTAAATACGGATGTATCTAGTTACATTTTAGTGTTAGATACATCCGTATCTAAACAAATGTAAGACAAGAATTTTGGGACGGAAGGAATACTACCTCGTATTTAGTATAAAATTTTGACCATAGATTTACCTAAGAAAATGCCAATGCATGTCACTAAAAATTACACCATTTGAAATTATGTTCAAATACGAATCCAACGATATAGTTCTAAGTGACATGCATTAACATTTTGTCAGATAAATCTATGGTCAAATTTTGATACTACAAAATTGGAAGAGTAAACCAGGACGGAGGTAGTACTTGCCCTTAGGGTAACCATAGAGTTACTGGAGTAGTCTAAGTTACTTTCCACTATGACTAGCCTAGGCTACTATAGTAGTACAACATAAAAATGATGCAGGTGATCACGTGAGAAAAAATACTAAAAACATTTCTTTCGGTGCAGTGCGTGGATGTAGTTTTGAACACTACACTTGTCATCGTAATTTGGGAAAATTATGAAAAAATTGAGCTACATTGTGATTACCGTTTACTAATAGGAAAGAAGTTTCAGCTCGATGAGTAGCTTCTCCGTGCATGGAAAGCATGTAAGGAATCCAACAACTTGATCCAGATTGGGGCCAATAGATTTTAGTGCTAAGATCTTCACTGTGCGCATGGACTGGGTCAAGCTTGTGGGAATCATTTTCTGGAAGACGGTCGTAAATACATCAAGAAGAAATTTAAAAATGTGAATTTCAAGAAGATGGAGAAGAAGATGAGTGTTGTACCTAAACGATTATGGATCCAATAAAGAGTTCGGAGAATTTGGCAGACGAATACACCAACGTTGTCAATTTCGGCGCGTTAATGACCCTGATTTTTGTTGGACCTTCTAGATCTGATACAAGCAATCTCTCAAGGAAAGGCGCAATCTCAATGACCATAACGTGGAACAGCTGGAGTGATCTCTTCCCAATTGATGTCTTGTTGTGGGGCCAGCAATACACATAAATCCATCGGAGATTCGTCGAGGCGATGTGGAGGCTAATGAACCCGTGGATCTGCTCAAGACGAAGGTACTCGAGCGCAGTACAGCTGTGGAGCAGGTGCTCCATAGCCTTCTTCGAGATGACAATGTCGAAGAGTAAGAGCTGCTTGAGTTGAGGGAGAAGAAGGGCGGGCGCGGCATTAATCTGGGGAAGATAGAAGGAGCTGAAGCTGGCGCGGCACAGCGTTGGCGTGAGGCGGAGCGCGGACGGCGGCAAAGAGCGACATCGTCCAGCTTCAAAGCTGAGCTCCTCGAGCTGATCTAGGGCGGGGGATAAGAACCACTCGTCGAACTTGGGTTGGACCTTGCAGTTGGTACTGAACATGCGGATGTCAAGGCCTCTGGCTGGCCCAGGGTGCGATGAAAGGATCTTGGAGACTACGGCCATGCGTTTGAGGGGGAGGTTGAGGGGGACGCGGCGCCAGAGGGGGCACCACCACCGGGAGAGTAGGGCGGTCCGCACGGCAAATTTGGTGGGGAGGAGGCCGATGATGACGAGCAGCATGTCATCGGGGAGGCTGCTGATGAAGTCCAGGCTCGCCGGATGCGGTTTTGGCTCGAGCGGCCTCCGCTTGTTGGCTGCCTCGCCGTCCATCTCAACCGGCAGCGACGCCGGTGTACACGTGTGCTGGTGTGTGTTCTGTGCTGGGTGTGCGCGAGTGCGTCCTTCTGTGCATGCCGCCGCGCAGTGGTGAATTGTGTGCGAGTGCATCCTTCGCGCGTAAGAAGTTTGTCCTCAATGCGCCCTTAATTTACTAGCGTGCGGGGTGCTACCCCGAGTGGTTTCAACTTTGTTTCCTTCATCGCGGGTCAGATGGGCCTCTAGTTTACTTATTTTCACCCACTGCCACATGGGCCAGCACACCAAGATACAGAACATGAGCTGACAACGCAGCATGTGGATTGGTTGACCGGTCAACTAAACAATATACAGAGCTATACGCTGACACAGTGAGCGTATAATCCGTCGGTATAGAGAGTTCGAGTGAGAGGGGAGGCCCGTGAGAGATAGCAGAGAGAGAGAGAGAGAGAGAAAGAGCTACTCCCTCCGTTCGATAATGTAGTTACAACACTTTTTTAAAGTCCAACTTTGGAAACTTTGACCAAGTTTATAAAGAAATTACTTATATCGGAAATACCAAAGATAAATGATAGTATGAAGTAAGTACATGTTGTGATGAATCTAATGATCGTTCCAGATGTAAATGTTTTTCTCCACATATACCTAGTCAAACTTTTCTGAGGTTTGACTTTTCAAAACATCCATATGCTTATGGACGTGACAGAGTCCCTGATGAGAGAGAGAGAGAGAGAGAGAGAGAGAGAGAGAGAGAGAGAGAGAGAGAGAGTGAAAAAAGTGTGTGTGCGTGTGTGAAAGAGACATGGACAACACACGATAAAAGTGGAGAAAAAGCGTTCGTGTCTTATGCAAACATATCACACATGCATCTTCGACAATGGAGGCAAGGTGAGGAGATAGTGTGTGGTTGTTTGGAACCGAGAGAGGAAGACCCCTAGCACGTGGCCAAGAGGGGTCTGACAAACAAGGGAGAGAGGTCGAGAGAGACGTACGGATAAAAAGCAGACATGGGGAGGAGAGAGTGTATGTTTGTCATAGAGAGATCCCCTGGAGATCGTGATGGGACTACATGGGTGGGAGATCGAGTGACAAGGTGTGTGCACGATAGAAGATGCCCCGAGAGATATCAAGATAGACGTATGGATGGAAGGAGACAATACGTGTGTTCTTGATGGCTAGTAAGAGATAATCATACTTAGGAGGGGGGAGTGCTTGCGCCTATGGCCCTGTTTGGATACTCTAACTCAGTTAGATGTTAGAGTTAGATTCTAACCCTGAACTAACTCCAAGTAAAGAGGTGTTTGGATGGCAGGGTTAGATGGAGCGCGGATACGGCGAGGCACCTTCACGGGCGGTGCGAGAGGGAGGGAGGGAGAGGACGAGAAGCTTCGAGGAAGTGGGGAGGGATCTGTTGCGGGGAGAGCGAGAGAAAAAGGTGTTTATTAGTGGTCCCGAGAAGAACTAACCCAAATAAGCACCTCTTGGATGGGTTAGTTTTTTTGGATGGGTTGGATGCATCTAACCTAAACTAACCCTCCTGTTTGGATCTTTTTGGGTTAGTTGACTCCAAACTAACCCAAACTAACTCTAACCCATGGATCCAAACAGAGCCTATGATGGAGTGAGGGATTATGGTACTTAGGGGGGTGCGTGTCACATGGAGAGGGAACAAGGGCGGAGAGTGTTGGATGGGTCTATATGTATAGCGTGAGCGAGACATGTGTATGTGTGAACCAAGGAGATATAAGGCCTGTTTGGCTTGCGTCGTGAGCATCTTTTGCGTGGCCTGGGGTTGTGGCTGGATTTCATGCACGCTTGTTTGGTTGCTACCCTGTGAAAAAGAAAGCCCGCCTGGGCTGGGTTCCCTTGCACTTTAATTAGCCTGGCTGAACTCCACACACTAGAAGTAGCTTGGCCTAAGCGACCGATTTCGAACGCCTGGACGTGACTGGTCATGCGGCCACGAGGCTAACAGCAACATGGATGGATATTAGCATTAAATAATTGATGCATGGATTGATTGATGGGATGTTGATGCTTTGCCTGGCCCAGGCATGAACCAAACGCTTCAGCACCACACAAGCCTGGCCAGGCAGAAATATTTTACATCTCACGTCCACACCAGGCAGTACCGACCATCAAGGCATGAGATTCAGGTCACGAACCAAACTGACCAATAAAATTTGAGAGAGATTGAGGAGCCCCGATAAGGCTGAGTGGTGCGTCAGATAGCTGAGAGGGGGAAAGAGATATTCCATCCGCTCGATAATGCAGTGCATGTAAAATTTTTAGAAGTCAAACTTTGGAAACTTTGATCAGGTTTACGCAAATGTTATTTATATCTACAATACCAAAGATACATCATACAAAACTACATATCATGGTGAATCTAATGGCATATGTTTGCCATACTAGATGTAATTCTTTTTCTCCACGTACATGGTCAAACTTTGTGATGTTTGACTTTTCAATAAATCTATGTGCTATGGACGGAGGTGAGTGCCTCGGTCGAGACAGATCAAGTGCGTGTGAAGGAGAATGAGTAAGTGTGCAAAAAGAGTATGTGTGTGAAAGAGAAAGTGACAACAAACGATAAATTAGAGAGAGGGTGTGTTTTTTTGTTTCTTATGCGAACATATCACGCATGCATCTCCGAGATGGAAAAGCGAGGCGAGGAGATACACGAAGATATCTAGTGTGTGATTGTTTGCAACGGAGAGAGACACCCCTGTAGCACATGTCCAATAGAGGTCTGGCCAATAAGGAAAAAAGGTCGAGAGGGACACATGGATGGCATGGACGCAACGGGAGGGAGAGAGGGTGTGTTTGTGATAGAGAGATCCCCTCGAGATCGTGAGGGGACTATATGGGTGGGAGATCGAGGGAGTGCGTGCGCGATAGAAAGATGCCCCGAGAGAAATCGAGATAGACCATGCACATGTTTGTGATGGAGACTAAGATTAGCTAGTCATATACATATAGGGGGGATTGCGTGTGCCTACAATTGAGTGAGAGACCATCATACTTGGCTAGCTGGGCATAAGATTGTGTGTGTGTGCGTGTGAGATGGAGAGAGAACGATGGAGACAGATAGAGTTTTAGATGGGCCTATCGAGTGCGAGTGAGATATGCATGTGTATGTGTGACCCAGGTGGATGGAGAGTTTGAGAGAGGGGGGGGAAGAGCTCCGAGACGACATAGTGGTGCGTGAGAGAGTTACGGGCAAAGAGCCACGGAATTTGTGTGCGTACGATGAGTGCACCCAAGATATCTAGCTTGGACTAGCTAGATTATCATACATAGTGTGCGAGAGAGACCTATAGATGGTGTATGTATGAATGCGGACTAGAAAGACCCCCCCCCACACACACACACATAGAGAGAGAGAGAGAGGAAGGGAGAGGGACCAACAAGGTTTTTGTGTCGGATGCGTGCGACAGAATTGAAGATTGTCGGTGAGAGAGTGAGAGAGAGAGAGAGAGAACAGGAGTCCGGGAGAGTGGGAGGTCGCGTTTTATGCATCAAAGACTGATATAAACTTGCATTCAAATATTTAAATTGGAGACCATGTTGTCTGCAATCCACACATGAACGGATATATGCGTATATCAAACGAGTTCATTAATTTGACTTTTAACATGTTCATGGAGTACTATAATACTGTACAACATGCTACTCGATTGAGGTGTTCAATTTTGGATTTAGTTCACTATTTTGACCTACTGAACGAGCTAGTTCATTGAATCGAGATATTTCATTTTGTGTTTGATTCGCGTTTTTGAGTGGGTCAACTATTTGTCATATAGTAAATCGCTAGCAACGAGCATGTAAAAACACATTACTCCCGAGCATCAGCTCTCCATCTAAAAAAGAAGTGGCAAGCAAATATTTCAAAATTTGATACGAATCGACTTGGTAAGGTAGACATGGATGCTCGTTCTCCCAAAATTTGAACGAACCATTAAACATCCTCTCTGCTCGGTGGAATTCGCCCGAGCAAATAAATGGGAGACGCGAAATTACCGTCCTATGTGGGACACGCATCAATTGGCCCGTTGTACATCGAGGGTAGGTTCATAACTTCATCCAAGCGCGCCTTCTCCTCGGCCGAAATGACATGTGCCGAATAATTTATAAACCATGGTTGGCAAAACACGCTCTCCTCGCCCGAAATAGCTCGCGCCCACTATTTCAAAACACGCTCTCCTCGCCTGAATTCACTCGCGCCCACTATAGTTCAAAACACGCCCTCCTCGCCTGAAATCGCTCCCGCCCACTTTTTGGGGAGAAGCAAAGTTACTCTACTATCCCCGACCCTCAGTACATAGACCCAAGCCGAGAAGCCTATAGGCAAGGGTAGAACTGTAACTCCCCCTCACATTTCAGACAAATGCGTCTATAAGACA